>NC_057734.1:35486093-35531671 GCF_004010195.1 Chiloscyllium plagiosum
GCCTCATCTTCCGGCTAGGAATCCTCCAACCACAAGGGATGAACTCGGGTTTCACCAGTTTCCTCATTTCCCCTCCCCCCCGCCTGTCTCAGTCAAATCCATCAAATTCAGCACCGCCTTCCTAACCTGCAATCTTCTTCCCGACCTCTCCGCCCCCACCCCTGTCTGACCTATCACCCTCACCTTGACCTTTTTCCACCTATCACATTTCCGACGTCCCTCCCCCAAGTCCCTCCTCCCTATCTTTTATCTTGGCCTGCTGGACCAACTTCCCTCATTCCTGAAGAAGGGCTAATGCCCGAAACGTCGATTCTCCTGTTCCCTAGATGCTGCCTGACCTGCTGCGCTTTTCCAGCAACACATTTCCATCTCTGATCTCCAGCATCTGCAGACCTCACTTTCTCCTAGTAGTAACTGCCCATGGAAGTGTTGTGGAATGCTGGCCAAGATAGAAGCCTGGAGAAGCTACCAGCAAGTTGTAGCTGCTAGGTATTCTTTAATGTTAAGATTTGGTATCGTCTCGTTTCTCTCCACTGCTAGGGAAAATAACAATCTGCATGTAAATTAGGGAAACTTAGATAACAATGATGAGATATTAATGCATGCATTTGGTCCCTCAAAACTCACCAAGTAAAATTCTCACCTAGCCATTGAAACTTCATGCACTAAGTCGGACATTTTTGTCACCTGGCATCAAAAATCACATATTTTCCAGTCTCATCATACTTTTCCAGATATCTTACCATTGCCCACATTGTTCAGGGCAAAGGAGAATTCAGCCCTGTATCTCTTGAGCTTTTTAACACAAGCTGAGCATATTCCATCAGCAGGTCAGGTAGCATCTGTGGAGAGAAGTAGAGTTAAGATTTCAAGTCTGCTGAATATGACCTTTTTTTGTTGTTTTGATCTCAGATTTCCAATTTCTGCAATATTTTGCTTTGATATAGTGATATCGTTTTTTTGGCTGTATGCATATATGTTAAGCCCTCAATAAAAGACACCTAAAGAATATATAATTGAATTTTGAATTTAAGCTTGATTCTAAATATTGTGATTGTAGATATCTATATAGTTATTTGTGTGCTATTTTCCAGTTTTAATGTACCTGCATAAAAGTCAAAAGGAGACATTATAACTGTGTAAATGTGACAGTTTCACTAAGACCACTCCAGTGACATGAGGCGTATAGTGAACAGCATTTCTCATTTATACCACTAGAACTTTAGCATAATGTTTCACTCCTGGCTGTAAGCAATTAGCAGTTTAAAAAAAACAAAGACAAGATACATCCAAACAATTTATACTTTTTCTTCTTCCTCTATTCAGCATTCAGCTTATATGAGTTTAAAAGTTACAGTTAAGAAACCAGCAAGGTTAACTATGCTCTCGAAAATGTAGGTATAGTCACAGCATTTAAAAGACATTTGGACAGGTACATGAATAGGAAAGATTTAGAGGGAAATGAGCCAAATGTGGACAAGTGAGATTAGTTCAATTTGAGAAACTTGGTCACCATGGACGTTTTGGATGGAAGGGTCTGTTTCGTGATGTATGACTCTATGTCTTGAAATGTTAAGTTCCTTTCTCCAAGATGTTTTCTGACCTATGAGTATATCCAACATTCCTTGCATTTATATTCAACTGACTGGTGCTAATTTTGTATGTGATTTATTTACACAGGAGCTGTGCCTTTAGATGCTGGCTTTACTTAGATCTTGTTTGTCAAACCTGCATGAATACACAGGACATGTGTTAAAATTGTAGTGATATTACTTGATTTACCAGAGGTCCTGTTCAAATTTAAAAAAAAACTTTTTGTTACTCTAAGTTTGGTTAGTAAAAACAGTAATCATTTGAGGAACTATCGCCTTGAAAACTTGTTATAGCAAGATTGATATCTGTAACTCATCGCAACTATGTTTGGGAGTTTTCCCAATGGTGCTAGTTAGAGATTACCCATAATTATTCAGAACAAGAAAAGAAATGTGATCATCCCAATGTAAAGGAATGAATACAATTTGTCATTCTAAAGATAATGTCAAGTGAGTCACCAGGGGCTGAGTATGTCTCAGAGTGCCTTGAATATAATTGATATCTACTTAATCCCAATACTGTACAAAAATTTGTGCAAACACTAGATCCAGCCATTACTTATTTGTTCAGCTGCCTTGTGAAGTGTGTTGCTCTGAACCATTGATTTTTATCTTGTAAGATCTTTAAATTTATTCTTCAGTCAACATCAGAAAAAAACAGAATATCTGTATGTTATCATATTGTAGTATGGGGTTTTGGTGCATCTATATTGGCTGCCACAGTTACTGTGTTATGACAGTGAATACAATTGACTGTAAACTATCTTGAGACATCCGATGGCTGTGAAAGGGACAATATAAATGTAATTTTTTTTGCAAGAGGTAATCCTCGTGATTCTACATATTATGTGAACAAAAGAAGTGTTTCCTTTCTTAATACAGGTATTGCTGTGTGTATTGGAATGGCAAGTACCTTTGCATACGCAAACTTAACAGTTAAACACCAAGTTTCTTTAAGAGTAAGTATTTTACTTAAGCAATTTTCTGTTATCTTCAACATGTATTGAATTTTTAAAATTTCTCTCTTTTTCATATGTCATATCCTGTTCTGCAGTTGAAGAGCAGAATAATGTGGGTTGATATCATTAATTTTTTCAAGTGCTTACAAAATTTGTGTTTGATGTACTTCAGATCATCGACATCCTTGCCATCACCATGCTTGGTTAATGTTAGTAGAACATCATCGGCATCTGTCTTGAGATTTTAAACCTTAGGATGCCTCATTTATATTCATTATGTGGGTTAGGTTTATTAAAATCATTATAATAATAATAAATATTGGGATGATCTGAATGTCTAATGACTAACCACTGTTTAATGTTGGGAAATAAGTGAATCTCAAAGATAGTATCAGGTTCAACTTCTCTCATTTTCATAATTTAATGCCATTTTGTTTATTTCTAGCCTGTAGCTAAGATTTTATATTTTGTTTTTCTGAGGTTTGCTTTCATGAGTGTTGACTTTTTTAGTAGCTCATCCAAATTGCCATTCTAGTATGAGCTCAGATACTGAGTCCTCACAAGCTGTTCAACTATCAGAGAATGTTACAGCTAAGACCTTCTGTCCTCAATCAACATTAGTGCAAGCAGTTTGCTGTTGGACTTGCTGGATAGCTGTCAGGATTGGGAAACTTGCCTGATTTCTCCTCTCAGTTGTTGCTTCCTCTTGCCATCCTGTCAGAGATCAACTAACTTGGCACAAAAAAATATGTTCCTAATTACACTATTCATTGTTCTGTCCACTGTTCCTGCTTTTGACATTTTCAGGGGTTAAAAATATTGTTTGACAGTGTTATTTTCTATCATTTAGTTGCTGATTTATCAATGAACAACTCTTCAGTGATTCTATCACAGAGTTATATCCTTTAACATTGACATTGTGGCAGAGTGTGATCTGGAACGTGATCCTGGCAGTTGAGATTCCCTTAATATCTTTCCTAGCAAAAATAGCAAAGCACAGTAAAATTGCTTCACATTGTGTTATAAAAACATAACAAATTGCAGTGGAGTAATCTCATCTCTGAAGTTGAGATCACTATTATAAATCATCTGGGCATTTCTTTTTTTTCTTGCCATTTGGACTTCTGAGTGAGCTCACTACCTTGTAATTTTTCTTAAGTAGGTTCCTGTGTATAAAATGGAGAGTGTCATTCAGCGCTCTTGTAACATGTTGCACTCATCATTTCATGTGCTTTCCAATTAATCTAAAGAGCTAACTAATGATGTTGAAGAGATTGCTTGGTGTTTAACTGCTGCTTTTCATTTTGGCCTACTATCTTAAAAGAAGTCTTTTTTTTAAAACCTATAGATTCATTTATTTTTCCTCACTCCTATATTATTGCCTCCAAAGGTCATGAGAATGTGTCCTTGGCTCCTCCTTTCTGCCTTTCAATAATATTTTCAATAGGCATGGGATCAATTCTGCATAATAACAGTTCTACTTACCTGTCCATTGCCTTTTTCAATCCTTCAGCTGTAAGACTGCATTTCAATAGCTAGGTTTGGACAAATTTCTATTTCCTGTAGGTAAATATCAGGAAGCTGAAGTCAATGTCTTTGAGCTGTACTACAAAATCCATATGCTTGCTACTGATTCCATCAGCCCACCTGCTACTGCCTCAATATTTGATATAATTCCATGTTCTGTTGTCGATCTCCCCTGTTTCTCTCCTGCCATATTAGAGGTTACACTATTTTATATGGATAGAAGCTTTACGTATGGAAAATTTCTACATTAATCTTCAAAATTTTTAATGTGATGTTGCTTGGTTGTGTTTTTTTTATGAACAGGAGAAACGATCAGTGCTTGTATGCCTGTGGATATTGGTATTTCTCACTGGGAACACGTTGTTTTTATATTATACTTTTAGTGCCCAGGAGCTCTATAAGAGGTAAGATGTTTGAGTATAGTTGATTGGGTGTTTATAAAATAATATTTTAAAAAATATATTACCTTGCTGCTTATTGGAAATTGAGACTTTTTCAGTTCATCTTTGGAATATATACATCACTAGCAAGTCCAGCATTTATTTCCCATCCCTTGTTCCCCTGAGGACATGATGGTGACTTTGTGTCTTGCAAGGCTATTTTAGAAGACAGTTAAGAGCTAACCATGATGGTTACCTTCCCACACGCTATTAGCCCTAAACTGCTTCTCCAGCTTAAAAAAAAGCTATTGGACTTGGTAGTAACAAAAATATTGAAATTAATCAAAGGTGCTGTTATATTAGCTTTATGATATTTTTTCCAGACACAACCATGAGTAATAATTCATGTTTGTTTACTGTTTATCCATGGCTCAGTTTGAGCATTTGTAATTTATTTGAGATTCAAACCCATATCCTCAGAACATCAGCCTGAGGTCTTGGACAATTAGACCAGATGCAGTACCACTACACTACCACCACCTTTTTAGTTGGGAGGATATAAACTGAGTAGTACAATTTTATAGGGGTTTCAGGACCAGAGAAAGCTTGGTGTATATGTATATAAGCCTGGTAAGCTTGGAGGACAATAAAAACATTTTGGATCCTTTGCTATATAAATGGAGAAATGTGCCTGGATTTTGTGGTCAACAGTAAAATAATTGACCTTGAAAGTTGCCCACAAAGGGAGAACTATCTCAGTGGTTTAAATTTCACCTGTCCTCAATTCACTTTGAACATTGTGCCAGGCTACTACACTATGTGGGATTGAGGTTCATAAGGAGGAGGTGTTAGCAATTCTGCAAAGTGTGAAAATAGGTAAGTCCCCTGTGCTGGATTGGATTTATCCTAGGATTCTCTGGGAAGCTAGGGAAGAGATTGCCGAACTTTTGGCTTTGATCTTTATGTCGTCATTGTCTACAGAAATAGTGCCAGAAGACTAGAGGATAGCAAGTGTTGTCCCCTTGTTCAAGAAGGGGAGTAGAGACAACCCCAGTAATTACAGACCAATGAATCCTACTTCAGTTGTGGGTAAAGTATTGGAAAGGATTATAATAGATAGGATTTATAATCATCTAGAAAGGAATAATTTGATTAGGAATAGTCAACATGGTTTTGTGAAGGGTAGGTCGTGCCTCACAAACTTTATTGAATTCTTTTAGGTGGTGACCAAACAAGTGGGCGAGGGTAAAGCAGTTGATATGGTGTATATAGATTTCAGTAAAGCGTTTGATAAGGTTCTTCATGGTCGGCTATTGCAGAAAATACAGAGGCACGGGATTGAGGATGATTTAGCAGTTTGGATCAGAAATTGGCAAGCTGAAAGATATCAGACAGTGTTGGTTGATGGGAAATGTTCATCCTTGAATTCATTTACTAGTGGTGTACCGCAAGGATCTGTTTTCGGAACCCCGCTGTTTGTTATTTTTATAAATGACCTGGATGAGAGTGTAGAATGATGAGTTAGTAAATTTGTGGGTGACACTAAGGTCGGTGCAGTTGTGGATAGTGCAGAAGGATGTTGCAGGTTACAGAGGAACATAGATAAGCTGTAGGGCTGGGCTGAGAGATGGTAAATAAATATTAATGTGGAAAAGTGTGAGGTGATTCACTTTGGAAGAAGTAACAGAAACACAAGAGTACTGGGCTAGGATTCTTGATAGAGTGGATGAGCAGAGAGATCTTGGTCTCTACGTACATGGATCTCCGAAAGTCGCCATCCAGGTTGACAGGGTTGTTAAGAAAGTGTATGGTGTGTTAGCTTTTTTTGGTAGAAGGATTGAGTTTCAGAGCCATGAGTTATGTTGCAGCTATACCAAAATCTGGTGCAACTGTACTTAGAGTATTGCGGACAATTCTGGTCACTGCATTGTAGGAAGGATGTAGAAACATTGGAAAGGGTGCAGAGAAGATTTACCGGGATTTTGCCTGGTATAGAGGGAAGTTCTTATGAGGAAAGGCTGAGGACATTGAGGCTGTTTTCGTTCGAGAGTAGAAGGCTGAGAGGTGACTTAATAGAGATGTACAAGATGGTCAGAGAATTAGATAGGGTGGACAGTGAGAGCCTTTGTTCTCAGATGGTTATGGCTAGCACGAGGGGACAAAGCTTTAAATTGAAGGGTATTAGGTATAGGACAGATGTTTTTGAAGAAGTAACAAAGAGTATTGATGAGGGCAGAGTGGTGGATGTGATCTGTATGGACTTCAGTAAGGCATTTGTCAAGGTTCCCCAAGGGAGACTGGTTAGCAAGATTAGATCGCATGGAATACAGGCAGAACTAGCCATTTGGATGCAGAACTGGTTCAAAGGTAGAAGACAGGGTGGTGGTGGAAGGTTTTCAGACTGGAGGCCTGTGACCAGTGGAGTGCCACAAGGATCGGTGCTGGATCCATTACTTTTTGTCATTTAGGCTCACATCCAAATCATTTATATAAGAGGTATAGTTAGTAAGTTTGCAGATGACACCAAGTTTGGAGACATAGTGGACAGTGAAGCAGGTTACCGCAGATTACAACAGGATCTTGATCAGCTGGGCCAATAGGCTGAGAAGTGGCAGATGGAGTTTAATTTAGATAAATGCGAAGTGCTATCTTTTGGGAAAGCAAATCTTAGCAGGACTTATACACTTAATGGTAAAGTCCTAGGGAGTGTTGCTGATCAAAGAGACCTTGGAGTGCAGGTTTATAGCTCTTTGAAAGTGGAGTCGCAGGTAGATAGGATAGTGAAGAAGGCGTTTGGTATGTTTTCCTTATTGGCCAGAGTATTGAGTACAGGAGTTGGGAGGTCATATTGCGGCTATACAGGACATTGGTTACGCCACTTGGAATATTGCAGTTTAATGTGGATTAATGTGGATAAATGTATGGTTATCCACTTTGGTGGCAAGAACAGGAAGGCAGATTACTACCTCAATGGAATCAATTTAGGTAAAGGGGCAGTACAGAGAGATCTGGGTGTTCTTGTACACCAGTCAATGAAGGCAAGCATGCCGCTACAGCAGGTAGTGAAGAAGGCTAATAGCATACTAGCCTTCATAACAAGAGGAATTGAGTATAGAAACAAAGAGGTGCTTCTGCAGCTGTACAGAGCCCTGGTGACACCACACCTGGAGTACTGTGTGCAGTTCTGGTCTCCAAATTTGAGGAAAGACATTCTGGCTATTGAGGGAGTGCAGCGTAGGTTCACGAGGTCAATTCCTGGAATGGCGGGACTACCTTACACGGAAAGACTGAAGTGACTGGGCTTGTATACCTTTGAGTTTAGAAGACTGAGAGGGGATCTGATTGAGACATATAAGATTATGAAAGGATTGGACACTCTGGCAGCAGGAAACATGTTTCCGCTGATGGGTGAGTACCAAACCAGAGGACACAGCTTAAAAATACGGGTAGACCATTTAGGACAGAGATGAGGAGAAACTTCTTCACCCAGAGAGTGGTGGCTGTGTAGAATGCTCTGCCCCAGAGGGCAGTGGAGGCCCAGTCTCTGGATTCATTTAAGAAAGAGTTGGATAGAGCTCTCAAGGATAGTGGAATCAAGGGTTATGGAGATAAGGCAAGAAGAGGATACTGATTAGGAATGATAAGCCATGATCATATTGAATGGCGGTGCAGGCTCGAAGGGCAGAATGGCCTACTCCTGCACCTATTGTCTATTGTCTATTGCGTGCAATTCTGGTCTCCTTCCTATCGGAAAGATGTTGTGAAACTTGAAAGTGTTCAGAAAAGATTCACAAGAATGCTGCCAGGGGTGGAGGATTTGAGCTATAGGGAGAGTTTGAATAGGCTAGGGCTGTTTTCCCTGGAGCATCGGAGGCTGAGAGTTGACTTATAGAGGTTTATAAAATCGTGAGGGGCATGGATAGGATAAAAAGACAAAGTTTCTTCCCTGGGTTGGGGGAGTCCAGAACTAGAGGGCAAAGGTTTAAGGTGAGAGAGGAAAGATATAAAAGAGACTTAAGGGGCAACTTTTTCACGCAGAGGGTGGTATGTGTATGGAATGAGCTGCCAGAGGAAGTGGTGGAGGCTGGTACAATTGCAACATCTAGAAGGCATCTGGATGATATATGAATAGGAAGGGTTTGGAGGGATATGGGACAGGTGCTGGCAGATGGGACATGATTGGGTTGGGATATATGGTCAGCATAGACAAGTTGGACCGAAGGGTCTGTTTCTGTGCTGTACATCTCTAGGACTCTGTGACTCTATGTCAGAAGTAGGTTCTTTACTCACAGCGTGCTAAGGGCGTGGAATGCCCTGCCTGCAATAGTAGTAGAATCGCCAATTTTATGGGAATTTAAATGGTCATTGGATAAACCTATGGATGATAATGGAATAGTGTAATTTAAACAGGCTTCAGATTGGTTTCATAAGTCAGCGCAACATCGAGGGCCGAAGGGTCTGTTCTGCGCTGTAATGTTCATTGCTCTAAGTTATGAGGAATACCAGGGTTCTGTGGTGGCGATGTTATCAAATAAGTTATGCAGCCACAGGGCAGTAAGCCAAAATTACCTGTTTTTTTTAATGAAAAAATTTACTGGGAGTAAAATAAAGGGTTGGAACACACTCATGGGATGAGTTTAGAAGCTAAATATATATTTTTTTAGTGGAGAAATTTGACCTTCTACAAATATAAAATTAATTCTTCTATGAAAGTGAGGCTATTCAGCAGTAAATATGAACTCCAAAAAACAGGCACATCATATTCAACAAGGTTTTTCAGTTTTTTGCATTGGGACCAATAGCATAACAAGGCAGGTTTTAGTCAGACTACGTATTTCTACTTGCAGTTTGTTGAAGAGTTCTCCTTAAAGCAGAGAAGGTTAAGGAGTGTTTAATAGACTTGTTCGATTCATGGACAATTTTGACAAAGCAAATCAGGAAAAACTGTTTCACTAGGCAGCAAACATAGATTTGAGATGATTGGCAGATGAAGCAGAGACAACATGGGGGACAAAGATTTCCAGAGCTTGTTATATCCAGGAATAAAATTAAGTACAGTAAGAGCAATTAAATAATTTAGTAATTGTCTTCAAAAAGAAATTTGATCAATAGTTAATATGAAAGAATTGTTAAACTATAAGGAAAGAATAGCGAAATGGGACTAATTGGAATGCTCTTTCAAAGAGCTGACACGAACACAGTGGGAAGAGTGACTGCCTTCTGTACTGTATCATTCCTGTGCTGTTATCATGTGCATTAATGACCAATTTTATTTTCTGCTTTTCATTTTACAAAGCATTTTTACATTTTTTTTGCTATATCTGTTATCCCTAAAAGGCTTTATTCCTTATCAAACCAAAATTGTAGTGTAAGCATGGAATCAGTGCTCAACCTAATTTTGGTGTGAAATAAAATGAAACTCCCTGGAGGAGGAACTCTTACTTCTTTTGCTCCTGTGGGACTCAAAGTTACACAACAATGTTGTATTGTAAGTGCAAATTTAGGGCTCTTATGTAGCTAAGCAGTCTCAATTAAGGTGAGACCATTACAAAAAAAACTTGCCATCATTTGTAATTTATACTTTAATGATTGCTGTTAGAGAAGAAAAGTGTTCGTAGTTGTTAAGGGTGCTTTTTGTTTTAAATGTTTACAACATTTTTGGAGCTTTCTATGTGTTGTTCTGAGCTCTGGATTTCTCATGGTAAATCTAAGCAGCGAATGTTTGCTGCTAGTGTATACAAAGAGGAAAAAAAGCATTTGATACCCTATTATGTATATTCCATGCTTTAATAAGGATAGTGCCAAAGTTGTACAAATTATTTATTTTAAAAATGTTTAAAGTGAGATATATTAGCAGTGTCTACTATTGTAGATGTTACATTTCTGTTGAACCATAAGCAGGTGTTGATTAGAACCCACTGTTTTGCTGCATCCTCATTTTTTTAAAATTATGTTTCCTGCAAATATATATTTTTATTTTGCCCTGCATGGTCTGCAAGGTACCAACTTTTTTCACATTCATTTCTTTATAGGTTTCATTTGTACATTCAGATTTTTGAACTTTAGTTGAGACATCTGTTGTTATGTAATCTCTCATTCAATGTGAGTATTTGATTTTGTTTTCATTATTTGATTTCAAATTGAAATCTTTTGGTTAATTTTGTTGCTTTATATAATATCTGAGGGCACACCTAATATATTTAAAGATTTTGAGCATCCTAATAGTGTAAGAGACCTAACATTTCTCATATCCCACTGCTTTTTGTATAGACTTCAGGTATTGTCTTTGTTTTGTAATTCTAGCTTTAATGCAGAATCATCCAACCCCAAATCCTGCCAAAATGGCAATCTAACTTTTGAAGCCCAGATTACAAAACCTAATTTGCTAATTTTTAAAATTTGTTGCTGTGTTCTATACCTGAACCTTGCAGATTAAAGAGAGCTGTCTTTCATGCCAAACTTCAGGTAGTATCTGTAACAACCACTTGTGGTTTCTAAACTATTTAACAAAAACAAATGCATTGTTATTTCATACATGGAAACATAAGGCCCAGTCAGAAGAGTTGAGCAAAATCATGGTAGAAAAATAGATTTTCAAAATGATTTAATAAATTGAGAATCATGAGGCATTCCAGAGAATTAGGGTTATGTCAACTTGTTACTTTATATATTGTGAAGGGATATGCGGTTTATTTTTCGTTCTTGCATAGTTATTGTAGTGGATGTTCGTGGTTACGAAGAAATTAAAAGCTGGAGAGGTTGCAGAAATACCTTGATGACGAGCACAAACATCCCAAAATTCATTTGTGTCAAAGGGGAAAAAGCTAGTGTATATCTGTAAAGAGTAGAGTAATTGCTTAGCCACACATTGAACAATAAAATCAAAATACAGCAGATGCAAAATAAAATCAGAAAATGCTGGAGAACCTTAGCAGGTCTGACAGAATCTATGTGGAGAGAAATAGAGTTGGAATGATGAACCCCAAAAGAGAATTATATCTAAATAACGAAAGTGCTACCAGTTTTTGAGTTTGGGTCAAAATGAAAAGAAATGAAAGTAAAAATGTTGTGGAGGAGTTGATGTTGGACTGGGGTGGACAAAGTTAAAAATCACGCAACACCAGGTTATAGTCCAATAGGTTTACTTGGAAGCACTAGTTTTCGGAGTGTTGCTCCTTCATCAGGTGGTCGTGAGCATAAGATCATAAGATACAGAGTTTATTGCAAAACATTACAATGTTGTGCAACTGAAATTATATATTAATGCATTGTCTGAGCTGAGATGACATCTTTTGTAATAAAACCTTCAGTTATCTCAAGAAGTGCCTCAAAAGAAGTTCTGGGATTTACGTATTAATGAACCGAAACTTGCAACCCATTCTAAAAGATGAAAGACTTAACAATCCAGGTTTGTTCAATATATCATTTCAGTTGCATGACACTGTAATCTTTTGCTATAAATTCTGTGTCTTATGATCTCATAGTCCACAACCACCTGATGAAGGAGCAGGGCTCCAAAAGCTATTGCTTCCAAATAAACTTGGACTATAACCTGGTGTTGTGTGATTTTTAACTTTGAATGTAGAAAGTCACTTGCAGGAGTAGCTCCCAGACAGTGCATGACGGTAGAATGTGGTATACAGCAAGAGATGATTGGAGCCTTGTGAGAAAGGTGTAGCATAATCATAGATAAATTTAAACCACAGAGACTGGATGAATCATATTGGTAAAAGTTGTCTGGATGAGGAGTTCATGGAATATTTTTAGAAACACTTTCCTGGAGCAGCACAGTCTAGAGCCAGTTAGCAATCAGGCCAAAACAGATCTGATCATATGCAGTGAGCCAAGACTAATTAATGACCTCATCGTGAAGGTACCCCTAGGTATCAATGATTATAACATGATAGAGTTTTACATTCAGTTTGAAGGAGAGATGAATGGATCTAAGACCAACATTTTAAATTTAAATAAGGGTAATTATGGGGGCATGGGTTTCACATTTCCTGACTTTAATGAGTCTAGCACCAAGTGAAAAGAGCTTTTAGCTGTCGTCAAGCAAAGGAAGTAGGCAGTCACGTTAAAAAATACTCCCAGACAACAAATCAGCAAATAAAAGACTGATTGCCCTCTTCTTTTCCCAGATATTGGATAACAAAATAAAGATTGCAACATATATTCTAAGCTGAAATGCCATATACTGTTGTTTAAAAAATGCATTTATTATATTATGCTTGGGAATTTCTATTATAATGGAAAATAGTTGCCAGTGCAGAAATATTAAAATTGTTTCCCAATGCCAGAGAGGTTTCTTAGCAATAGTGATGACTAATATATTGTTAAAAGCTCAGTTGCATCTCATTAACAAGGTGTAATACTTCATGGGTTTTTAGCATGTTACAAACTGTTTTAGTAAAACCATTCCAGTAAAACTTCTTGTCAAACTGTTTTGTGTAATAAGAGAGGTTCTCATCCCTTTAGGGACTTCTAATTTGTCATCTGCAGAGACATCAACTAAATACCCTGCGGAGGAGCAAGGAATCACAGCAATGGCAACTTCTGGAATTCCACATTTAACTGATTGTGTGTAGATTGCAGACTTTTCTATCACTTTCATGGTTGCAATTGCATGAATGCTGACTATTTGCCATCATTAAAACTGCAAGATCTGGCCTTTGTGTTTTCAATACATCAGTCTGTTAGACATATAATACATGGTGTAGTTTTACTTGCTGCTTTGTCTTTATGCTCCCTGCCTTTTTGCTGCTATGTTACCCAGATGATTAAATTCAATAATCATTGCAGTGTATCAGTCAAATATTTTACTTGTACTTTTGTTTATCCTTTTTCCTCAGCTTGATATTTATGAAGACTAGTGTGGAAAGCCAGGATTTCTTTGATTTGCTTTGGATTGCAGGAATTACAGATTTTGTGCTGAAATACATTACAATTGGTTTCAAGTGCTTGATCCTTATTCTGCCTAGAATAATATTAGCTTTCAAGTCAAGGGTAAGTTGGTCGAATGTTCCTGAATTTGTTTCAATGCTACTGATTAATGTTTTAACAGTAGCACTTCCATTAACTCTATAAAGATTGAACACACTTATAGTACAATTGTACATCATTTTCCAAACAGTGATCCAAAGAGGTATGTATTATATTGACTAAGCAGAAGAGCTTGCCACTATTTTCCAATATTATATTAGTGACAGCAGTTAGAACTATTTCATTGGCTGTAAACATCATTGAGATGTTTGTTTGATGTTTATAAACGCAAGTATTGCTGAATAAAGAGGCATGCTGACTCAGAGAAGGCTCCCTCAACAAGTTTCTGGAAATAAGCATAGTCTTGTGAGGAAAGCTTGGTTATCTTACCGAAATATCTAAGATTCTGAGGGGATTCGAGCTAGGGATACAGAAGAATAAGTGTCTTTCATTTAAATTGAAAACTCGGGGAATCTATTTTCTCTCAGAGGATCATTAGCCTGTGGAATTCTCACCAAAGAGCAGTGGAGGCAATGTCATTGAATGTTTTTAATGCTGAGTTAAACAGATTTATGAGTCAAACAGTTGTTGGGGGATTTGAGAGTGTGGTGCTGGAAAAGCACAGCAGGTCAGGCAGCATCCCAGGAGCAGGAGAATCGACGTTTCGGGCATAAACCCTTCATCAGGAATCTGTCAGGGGGAGACAGGAACTTTGATTGTGGTCTCAATTCTGATTAGCCATGAGCTTATCAAATGGCACAGCAGGCTTGAGAAACTGAATGGAAGTCTGTTGCTGCTCTTCGTATATTAACTTCAGAAGAAATCCAACATAGATTTACTAAAATGATAATTTGCAGGTCATGTATGAAGAGAGGCTAAAGAAACAATAGTTTTGTTACTTGGAATGTAGAAGCTTGAATGTGATTTAACTAAAGTTTTTGTCACAGACACAATTAGATTAGATTACTTACAGTGTGGAAACAGGCCCTTCGGCCAACAAGTCCACACCGACCTGCCGAAGCGCAACCCACGCATACCCCTATATTTACCCCTTCACCTAACACTACGGGCAATTTAACATGGCCAATTCACCTGGCCTGCATACCTTTGGACTGTGGGAGGAAACCCATGCAGACACGGGGAGAATGTGCAAACTCCACACAGTCAGTCACCTGAGGTGGGAATTGAACCCGGATCTCTGGCGCTGTGAGGCAGCAGTGCTAACCACCGTGCCGCCCACAATGCATGGATTGTTTTCTTACCACCTGTAATCAGTGTCTTTTTATGGAAAGAGGTGTGTGTTTAGTTGTTCTTGCGGTCTTCCAATTAAATAATTTAGAAGGCAGGCTTTCAAGAGATTAAAAGTAATGCAGGTTTTAATTCTGATACATCTGCCCTGAATTAATGCAATGTCATATCTCAATCTCAAGCGTGTGCACACAATCAAAGCGGTGCTAAAGATTGGGCATTGGTTAATTTGGTCTCTGATGTACAATCTCCAGTCTTCTATGTTATGGGCCTGTGGTTTTTTGAATGGTCTTGATGAGTTAAAGTTGAAATGTAAGTCTTGGAAGAGTTCACAATAGATTATGAGGTCAGTTACTTATTGTCTAGTCTCTGGGAGGTTGGTTCTCAAATGAACATGAATAGGTTAAGGGAGACCTTTTCCAGTTGGAATCTCCCACTTTCAGGGCATTGATGTTAACTACCTTGGTTGCTTGATGCTTTTCAATTAGAACGTGATCTAGCTCTCTGAGCAATTAATGACTAACTGCTAACAGCTCTTTGCTGATTTTTAAAAATATTCAAAATCATGGCAGGCATCCCACCTGGCTTTCCACAAGTTCAAGTCATGACCAAGTCAGATGTTGTGGTCATGTTGATTCCAAGACCTGTGGTAGTATGTGTAGACATTCATTCATGGGGTTTGAAGCACCCTTTCTCTTAATTTTAGAATGACCTACCTTTTGATTGGTTTCCTGGAAGGGCATGGACTATCATCAGTCTATGTGTTCATTTGTTCCCTCTGAGTCAAAGAAGTGGTTCTCATCTACAATACAAGTCAAGTAACCTTGGGAGGATACTTTTGCTAGCTGTTTGTGTCTAGATTTTATAATCTAAAATTATTTGGAATGGAATGTCTTTACTGAACAATAACAATTGCAGAATTTTACTTCATAATTATTTTAATATTTTGTTTTTCCTCTTGCAGTTATTTGTGAGAATATTTATGACTGTGTATTGAAGGTGTAGAATTAGATTTGGGAAGCAGCAAGCCAAACTCTGAGTGCAGAGTAGTTATAGATCTAGACTGTACTTGGAATGTTTTGAGCAGTTTGGGCCCCACGTCTAAGGAAGGATGCCTTGGCCTTGGATGGAGGCCTGAGAAGGTTCACAAGAATAATCCTGTGAATGAAGGACTTGTCATTTGAGGAGTGTTTGAGGATTCTGTACTTAATGGAGTTGAGAAAGATGGGGGGAGGTGATCTCATCGAAACTTAGAGAATATTCAGATGCCTCGAAAGACTCGGAGAAGGTGTTTTCACTCGCAGGGGAGGCTAAGACTTGAGGGCACAGTCTCTGAATGAAGGGGTGATCCTTTAGACCTGAGATAAGGATGAATTTCTTCAGCTAGAGGTAGCCAATCTGTGGAACTCTTTGCTTCAGAAGTCTGTGTAAGCCAAGTTATTGAGTCTTTAAGACAGCGATTAATAGGTTCTTGATCAGTAAGGGGATCAAGGGTTATGAGGAAAATGCAGGAGTTTAGGGGTTGAGAAACATATTAATCATGATCAATTGGTGGTACATTCTCAATGGACCAAATGACCTAAATCTGTTCCTATATCTTATGGTAATTTACACCCATTTTACATCTCTCTTTGCCTTTCACCACCATTGCCTTTGTCTTTTGCACTGGCCTCTGCACCATCTGTTTCTTTTGCCCTTTCCTTTGCCTCTGTCAAAAGAATTAAAACAAAATTCTAATCCTTTTCAGTTGTGAAGACAAGTCATAAGAACATAACGTAAGAAGTAGAAGCAGGAAAAGGCAACAGGGCTCAAAATATTAACTCTGTTTCTTTCTTTACCATTACAACCAGACCTGCTGAGTTTCTCTGCCATTCTTGCTGTTAGTGCAGATCCTGGAAATCTGAAACAACTTTGCTTTTATTAATCAAGGAGGAGTAACCTTGCACATGCGAGAGACATCAAAGCTCGGTTTTGGAAAGTTCAATGAAATTTTATGCTGGAATTGAAGTACAAAGCAATTTAGCAAGAAAGGTGTGATTGTCATAAATTGGAAGTAGACCAGGATTAGCTGATCTGTAGCTTTTGAAATTTCACCCCCTCTCCCCACACCAAATTTTTGATAATTTGAATTATCCTTATTATCAAAATATACTGTACATTTAATTTCTTAACATACAACGGTCATATAGACAATTTTATGAAAACTTCCTTTTGTGCAGTACAATGATGATGACTAAGTGTGGGATGTTCTTTTTTTTATTAACACATGCAAGACAAATCTCAGCTGGATTTGCAACAAACCGTACACAGTATATGCGATCGCAGTAAATGAATACAGCAGCTTTTCATTACGAAGATAAATCTGCTATTTTACATGTGAAAAGGAATGAGTTCTGGATGGATTCCATGGTTTTCTTAACCTTTTCTGTATTAAACAGATTAAAGTACAAGGAGAAAGCATCAGATAGATGAACAATTTAACCACTGCTAAAGATAAATGGTGCTCCTTTCACAGTTCATGCACTTGTCGAATTGTCTGAATGACTGTTTAAATTGCAATAAATTTCTCCCAGATGTCACCCTTAAATTTAGGTCACTTGACATTCCACCCCTGCCACCAACTCCCATTTTCCTAGCATTTAGTGAAACCACATTAGAAGGACAGTGTAGGTTTCTGCATTTCAGTCCATGAAGTATGATGTCATTCTTTGGATTGAAAGACCTTTCATGTCTAATTAACATAAACTGCTGTTGGGTCATAACTTTGTTCTTCCTGCTTTTGTATGCTCTGATTTTGGTTATCTTCAAAGATTTTGTTCCATGACTACACAAGTTAATGCTATTTTAAATAGTGAGAGGGGAAGAATCAAAAATGTGTGGGATGAAGGGTGATTACGAAAGATATATAGATACACTAAACTTAATAAATGATATACTGAAAATAGGTGAAATAGGCAGCTATTGGATCAGCTAGGACTACACAGATTGGTATGTTAAATAGTGAGATATTCTAGAGGAGATTACTTTGCAGTTTGTTCTGATTTTGCTTTTGCACATATTTATACTTGGATATTTTTTGATTCATTGCTGATTAGAAACATTAGCTTCCATACCATTTTTATTGTGATCAGTCCTTAGGACCCAAGAACAGTATTGCCAGTGAAAGAGGCTTGTACTGAATAAGCAAAGCAAATAGGAATATCTTCTTACCTTCATGGACTAAAACTCATCTGGTGCCCATATTCTAAATTGCACCAAGTTTCATTCACTCAGCAGTCCTTCAATGACTCAATTTTAAGATGATCATCCTTGTTTTTAAATCCTTCTATGTCTTGCCCTTCCCTATTTCTGATACCTCTTCTCGTTCAGGAACCCTCCAAGTCTTTATGCTCCACCAGTCTGGCATCACGATGTTGCTCAATTTTAATAAATTTTACATTGGTGACAGCTACTGAAAGCATATATCTAGAATTAGACCCCTTAAACCGCTCTTTCATCCTTGGTGATGCTCTTTAAACTTGCAGCTTTGGTCATCCACTTTAACATTTCCAACTCGAATCTTGTGAAGACTCTTGAAATTCTTTGTTACATTAAAGCTGCCATAAAAACACAGTTTGGTTTTGCTGAGCAATGCTATAAACTTGTGATGGCAAAGAGTTAGCGATGTTGAAGATCACAGAGGATGAGGCGCAAAGATGAAGACTGCTGATATGGGGATATTCTAACTAACAGGAATTCACATGAAGAGTGATCAATACTAGGAATAGGACTTCCAATTGGATGTATAATAAAATATTAAAATAATTTAAGAAAGTGTTGGATGCTATCATGCGGGAATGTAATTTTCTTTCTGTAGATGGATTAGCTGCATATTTGTCCACCCCTGTATCAATCTCCACTGCACATTTACTTCTGTCAGTGCCAAGGTGAAACTTGAAAATCTTACCCTTATTATCTTCTTCTCCCCGTGAAATAATGCAGAAGTTTCTCTTAATTCTACAACAATGTCTTTTTTTTTGTAATTTTAGCATGGAAACAGATTCAAAATAGCAGTAAACTAAGAGAAACTCTGTGTCCGGTTTGTATCAGTCTTGCTTGTCTGTTTACACATATTTTAATACTAATTAAAGCTGAAATATTTAGCACTGTGCCATTACACGAAGGACTTCTCTCAACCTTTGATAGTTTGAAGTCATGTACTAGGTCTTTCAATCAGAACAATTTAATAACAGCTTGTATTTATGTAGCACCTTTAAGGCATTGAAACCACTCCAAAGCACTCCCCAGGAGTGACATCAAATAAATGTTTGCAACTAACCACATATAGAAATATTGGGATAGGAAATTGGTGAAACAAGCAAGTAGGGTTACAGAGAATGTAGGGAGGATATTCCAGAACTTAGGCCTGAGCAGTTACAAATTCTGTTGTAGATATGAGAAATAATCTCCTTCAATTTCTTTTCTAGCACTTTCTTTCACAGTATGTTTAATCTTAATAATTGTGTTTTAAGTAGAACAAATGAAATTTTTTTTATTGCAACAGAAAATGTTCCAAAATATATTAAAAAGGTACTTTTTTATTTACAGGGCTATTTCAAGAACAGATACCAGAATGGCCTCACTGTTGAGATTTTTACCAAAATATTTCACCCTCAGTATTTCATGTTTTAGAACTAATTCTGAGCAAAACAATTCATTTCAAGGTTGCCTTCTAAGTTACTGTACATGTGAATAAATGTTGGTCACGTAAGGTGGGGAGGAAAGTGAAGGGTTTTTGCTGGAAACAGAAGATTAAAGAATTGTTTTTCAAAAGCATTATTATAAACACTTCTTTCTTTTAGTATTAGTTTCAGGGAGGGACTGGTTCATTACTAAAAACATTGACATGTAATTACTTTGTAATAGAGAAAATGCAGCAGCCAGTTTGAGTGTGACAGTGTTCTAAAGACAAAAATGCAATTATGACTACATTTTGTGTTTAGCGATATCGGTTGAAGGATTGGGAAATCAAGTGATTCCCCTGTTTTGTTCATTTAGTATCTTTGTCTCTTTTACACCTACTTGAGAGGGCATTTGGGTTTTGACTTAATATTTTAATTAAAAAGTGACACCACTGACAATGCAGATCTCCCTTATTTTTGTGATGGATTTCAGAAAGTGATAGCAGCAGAGCCAGTTTTAAGAGTCAAAAAGGAAATTGTAGAAACGTACAGCACAGAACAAGGTCATTTGGCCTGTCATATCTCTGCTGGCTGAGAAGGAGCTGATAAGTTCAATCCCAGTTTCCAGTTCTTGATCTGTAGTCTTGCAGGTTATGGCATTTCAGGTTTGTGTTGAAATACTTTTTAAATGTAGAGGAAGTCTCTGCCTCTAAGATCCTTTTTGAAGCAGTGAGTTCTCAACCCCTGCCACTGATCAAAACCTTTTGTCATAACTCCTTTTAGCAATTACTTTAAAACTGTACTGCCCAACTTGCCTGTTCTTGGTCTCCTGCCAAGTGAAATAGGATCTTTCTACATGCTCTTTCAAAACTCCTCAATGCAATATATTTCAATTAAATCTTCTCTTGAACTCCTATGTTTCAATGTATAAAAGGGCATATATCAGATTATTTCATTATCACTTTCGTTGTAAGTTTTTTATTACTTTCTTATCTGAAATAATTTATCAAAAATTTTGCAAGTCTGATTTTGTCTATATCATCTAATTTTATTGACAAGAATGTTTTCTGTATAATTCTATTACAGAAATTGCTTGAAATAAACTTAAAAATAGAAGAACAAAAATCATGCAGCTACAATGGAACACCCACAGTACACAGAGATTTTGCAGTACAGTCTTCATTCATTTCACATCTTGTATTATTTTTATTTTGTTTTCTGTAAAATCATTCTCATGCCTAGGATATGTGTAAGGCAAAAATTTAGAATGTCACAATTTCCGTCATCCACATCTGATGGATTACAGGTTTCTTTGTACTTTAACATACTATAAAACATGTTTCTAGTACTGGCTATGCTATGCTGTATAATATTTGGCTCTGCATCACTGCAACTTTTGTTCCTCATTTTACCATACTGCCTTCCTTTATTGGCAAGCTGATTCAAAACTATAAGTTTAAAATGCACATATATCTATAAATAATAATTACCCATGAATTTAAATCCTAATCCCAAACAATTTTGCATATATTGATAAAAGTTGAAGCTGCATTGTTCTGAATTATTGCGGAGGAAGTAAAAATCTGGAGCAAAGTAAACCAGATTTAGGATTTATTATCACCCATTTTTTGTTAACATTTAGTCAAAATATATTCCAATGCATGGCATTTAAGGAATTTTGCACTGGACATTAGGTCACAGAAAAATTGTGTTCACTTCATTTGAAAGCCTCATAACCTTCTAAGATTGGTTTTGAAGACAATTGTGGTATGGAATGAAAACCTACAACATAAACAATCCAGTTCCATTGTTATAGATGCCATCCACTCTCATACTTCATCCTCCAGTAAGTTGATCACTCTTGCTCCAAAATTGCTGCTGACACACAAACAGTTTTGCAACTGAGTCCACAGTTTTGATTTTGTCCAAGACAACATTCTTTTAATATCTCTCAGTCGATGTAACATTTAAGTAGTATTTAGATATTCACTTGTTTTCCCATAGTCTCAAGGCAACAGGCCAAGAGCTGGAAAATTAGATCAGTCAGTCAGGTGAGTGGTATGCACATATGGACCAAATGGACACATCCTGTGCTGTAAGTGTCCAAGAACCTAAGAATAAGAAACAAAACTGAGCTTGTGGAAAGCTCAGGAAGTTTGGCAGCCCTTGTAGGTAGCAAAGCAGAGTTAATGTCTTAAGTTCACCACAATTCATCAGAATGCAAAAGCAACTTTACAATAATTATAAGAAACTCCAGTGAGTGCACACATATTAAGGCATTTGGATCATTTCACTTTAACTAAATGTACCATATTATATAAATCAGGAGAATCCAGCACTGTTGCTATGTTGTTGTCATCATAGTCTTAGCAGCCCATAGGAGCTGCCCTCTTATTAGAGAGAAGCAACTGGCCATGACTTAATCTGAGGGCCACCAGACCTCAGGCGAGGGAAGACGTTGAGAAGGAGAGTCCTTCAAAGTAACCTCAAACTGGTGATGGGAATTGAACCCACACTGTTGGCATCATATTGCTCTGCAAACCAATGATCCAGCTAACTGAGCTAAACAAATTCCCTGAAGCTATACAGAACCTTTTCTACTGGAAATAAAGGCATAAACTCAGATTTTGGTGCAAAAGAAATCCATTAACTAGATCAATTGCACAGAAGTTGTATGTCTGGAGAGTGAATATTATTATCTGAAACTTTTTTTCAAAAATGGATTGTTAATAACAGTTCAACTTAAGCATTTGTTTATTATTTTCACGTGTATACACTTGTTTTAACTGTAGCTGGTGATTACATCATTGAGGGACTTTTGCTTGGAAGAGCTAGAGACATTGGAGATTGAACCATTAATCAGGAGAACCCTGGTTTTAATTGTATGGTCTAGGTTAATTTTAGCTCCCTTAAGCCACTGGACCCCAACACTGCTCCAACTCAATTTGTCTTCACGATGTCATCACTCTGTACTTTAAGCAAAAAATGTTTATGTTTAATTTTAACAAGTCATTTACGAGAAAATTAGGTAAGTGCATGAGGGAGAAAGCAATTGAACGATATGATGTGCTCATTAAATACAATGAACAAGGCTCATGTGGCCCATTAAAACTTACATTGATCATTTGGGCCGAATGGTCTAATTTTTCTGTTCGAAATTCTATGTAATAAGTTAGAGTACTGTTCAGCAAAAGCATTGTTTTATTTCAAATTTCTTTGTCCAGCCTCCTCTTTGATTTAGCCTTCCACTCCAAGGACAGTTAATTATATTGGAATATGGATCCAGGGGTGCTGGCAAGTATCCCATTCTTTGCCCAAGTGGCCGTTCTTTATGTTTGAGGTTGGACGGTGATTGCCAGCAAGCTCGACTGTCAGACCCATCACAGCCAAAGCAGATCCTGTCTGCACCTGTCATCCACACACACTATCCAGCAGGGGTCACTGGATAGTAATCAGGAGTGGGGAATCCAGGCCAGCTTTTTATCCCTCACTCTCCAAGCTCAGGGATGCGGAGATTAATTGTAGCAACAACCTTATTTTTAAACAAAACTACTGTGGTTGTTTTTCCTAGCATTTGTCAATTCTGAATTAAGCATCTCATCTGGAAATAGAATGAGTCATTTGAGTCATGTCAACAAAACCTAGTGTTATGTAACTAGCTAGGTTTTTTTGCTTCAGTCCTGCTTTCTGTAAGGTTTAGGCTATTTGTGAGAAGAAGAAATACTTCTAATACTCCATTCTTTGAGCTGAAAGTCTCACAGCACAAATTCTTTGCCAGATTAATGGGCCTGTAGATGAGTAGAGATCTTAGGACTAAAACGATTGCTGTTATATATTTGTCCTAAGCTGTCAGCTGCACAAACCAGAAACACAAACTGTACTGGCTGCCTGCTGCAGAATTGACATCACTCAGTTCCCTAGGGATATGAGATCACAAGAATGCCAAGGTCTGAATGATTATAATTGTTCAAAGCACAAAAGATTAGAGTGACAGCTTGTTATATGATCTCATCTCCAAGACCCATGAGATATCTGTGCTGTTTTATTGGGTGTTCCAGCATGGAGCCTATCCTACAGCACCAGACGTGGGGGAAAAGGATGACACGTGAATGTGGCTATGTTAACTTGACTCATGGTCTTTGGAAGGAAAGCAGGTGACTTTTTATTCCTGTTGCAGTGACATCATGCTATCTTCACGAGGAGCCATGGTTTCCATGTCAACTGTTGTGATGCAGCTGTCCTTGGTGTAATTTGTGTTTATACCTGTAAATATTTCACTTGCAACATTCAAGCAGTCAGTTTAAGAAAACTTAATTCCTTGTTTTAGATTTGTGGGATAAAAACAGTTGTTAAGAATCAAGACATTAACTGGAATATAAGCAAAAACGTTGCTGGGCTGTACAAGCCAATCTGTCAGCATTTGAAAGAGCAAGGACAAAAACAGCTTGCATTCTGACTCTGAAGTACATCTGAGTACTTTATCAAGGGTTGTTGACTGCAGGTGGGAATAATTAAAGATGAGGGAGAATAAAATGCAGTCAAACAAATAAGTCTTTAAAGAGACTTTAGGAAGAAGGGTAAAAGGTAGCAATGCTAAATAGCTTGCAGAGTATCTTCCAAAGAGAGTGGAAATAGAACAATCCATTTACTATACTGCTGGTCAGAGAAGGGAGGATAGTGAGGTACATGTATGGGAACTTAATTATTGTGTTAAAACAGTATTTCAGGCAAAAAATGGGAAAACTAGGGGCACAATTGAAACTTTGTTGCTCCGATTTTGCACCCAAGACTTTGCACTAAATGGACACTTGGGTAATGTCACTAATCTTGCTGCATCTGTTGGTTGCCTGGGAACACTTAATTTTGACTTTGCTGCATATATGTGGTAACTGATTCTGGGATGGTGGGGTGTAGTGTGCAGGAAAGATAAGATGTTGATAAATATGGGATCAAGGATGGAGCACAGGTTTCAAATAATTAGGAAACTATTTGTGGAAATGTCATTTCTACAAAGTTAGATAAGAAGAAATTTAAGTGCTGGTGATGTGAGCAAGTCTGACATGTCTTAAAGGAACATTCTCTGAGTAGAATATTGTAGCTTCAAACTCCATTTTAGAGACTTAAGCACATCATCTGAGCTGGATCTTTATTGTAGTACTTAGGGAAAACTGCATTATTAGAAGTACCAATTTGTTGGGTACGATGTCAAATTAATGCTTCACCTGCCCTCTTCCAAAAAATAGGAGTGTTCTCCCAATGTTCTTGGCAATATTTATTCCTCAAACAATATTACTGTGTAAAGGATTATCTTGCTGTTTAACTCTGTTATTTGTGGGATCTTGCTATGTGTAATTGGCTTATCCAATAGAGACTGCATATCAAAGGTATTTTATTACATACAGAATAATTTGGGTCATCATAAGAATCTGAAAGATGCTATGTAAATGCAAATAGTCAATTCGCTCAAGATGGAGCATGAAAAATAGACAATAGGAGGAATTAAATGCTCCAAAGTTTTGATAATCAAGTATTTAAAGGAACAATCCAAATCACTGTGGTGTAAGATGGTGTTTGTAGCATTTGCAAAGTGCTATGAAAAGACAGAACAATTAGCATAAAGCACTCCCAGGTCAGGTACATATGGTGACTAGAGGTAGAATAAAAGTTCCTCTTTGTACTACCTCAGCAAGAAACTTTGGTGCACCTGTATGTTTCCAATATTTTCTCCCAGATCTTCAACATTTGTAGTTTTTTTTATTGGTGGTGCTGGTCTCCAGAGCCAATTTGTTACATTTCTATTTCTACAGATTTTCACTTTAGAGAAACAAGATTATTTTTATGTTCTCATTATGAGCTATAAAATGGAACTTAAATTAACTATAAATTACATTTACGAATTAAATAATATGGAGCTTGTTACTTTATTGAAGAAAGCAACCCCTCAATTTTAAACCCTAAGATCCTATATTTATATTAGCAGTGCTGGCTAAAGTGAATAACAACCAGGTTTACTTAAAGTTTTGCTGCCATAAACATGTTATTATATCATTTTAAAATTAAAAGTATATTTGTTTTACTTCCATTTCTTTAAATCACTATCTCAATAATGCAAAATATCACAGGCACTGTCCATTGACAAGAACAAAAATAGTCAAAGGCTATCTTTTTCTAAATGGGAAAGAAGTTTGAACTCAGACCAACTTATAAAAATGAATAAAGCAAAAGTTCTCACTGTCCTAGTTGTAAGGGTTCTAATTGAAGTGAGTTTGGGCACTCAATGAATTCCCAGTGTCTTCAATTCGAGATCTTTGAATGATGAGCATTGAACAATTCTTCATTAATTGGCACTCAATGGGAAATGCACAGAGAAGAATGCCTGATTTGAAATACAAATTGTCATATTGATGCAGTAGGGGGCATACTTCTGATGTTGGATGAAAGTTTCTTGTTGAGGTAGTACAAAGAGGAACTTTTATTCTACCTCTAGTCACCATATGTACCTGACCGGGGAGTGCTTTATGCTAAAAATGGATAGAAACTGTCCATTTTCTTACCTTGCTATTCTTCAACTTGAAAAACCGTATTAATGAGGAGAATTGTTTAAAATGAAATAAAATGTTTAATTATTTATTAGATGCATCAGTTAATTGTAAAATATTATTTAAATTAAAGCAGTATTGCTTTTGACTGCTTTAAGGGATATTACTCATGTTCCCCGCCCACTTTTAATAGTAAATAAATGTCTTGGGTAGAGTTTTTCCTATTATTGTGTAATAATCAGTTAAATGTTTGTGTAAAAGGAGAGGTATACAAATACCATAAGTTGTCCATTATGCCCAGCAGCAACATTTTGACAATTAGATAATTTAAATGTACTACCTTTTTAAAATGCATTAATTCATCCTGTTGTTAATGACACTATGAATGTCAAAACACCATGTGGTGTGGTAAAATGCTGAACCATACTGATCAGGGATCTCTAGTTTTATCTGTAGTTCTTGTTCTGTTAGCTCACTCACCTTAGCCAGGATAACATTAGAGATGCAACGACACATTTGCTGTTCCTTCATTAGAAGGAATATGGTAAAGGATCCTTTATCCTGATTGTTCTTTAGTAACTGCCTGGAAAATGTATATGTATGGATGAAGGAAAAGACATAGTTCAGAGTTCTGACCTCACATGAGGTATGTCCACTTGGACAAAGTACCTCGATGGTTGTAGTGGAACTGTACTCCAATGTAAATTGTGTCCTTTAAAGTGAAAGGGGGCAAATTGGATTTTAAAAAACGGCAGAGTAGCTTTCCTGATAAATTCCTAGGATGGTGTTTTACATATTAGTGGGGTGAACTGAATGATCCATACCCATAGACAGCCTGGAGGAATTCCAAAATAGAACATTAGACAGACCTAACAGACTATCCTTCAAGCTGAAATTAAGGAGTCTGGGTTAAGCATTTACAAAGGAAATGTTTAAAAATCATATATATGGAGTGTTTTTAATATCAAGAATAATCCTCCATTTCCTTCTTGTGTTCCATTTTAAACGTATGGATTGAATAAAACTTGCACAGCATTTCTGTAAACATTGACATTGGAATATAAGTATATGGTTGGTTCAGAAGCAAACATAAAATTTGTGGCGAATTAAAATCTGCTAAAATTGTTTTTACAGGGAACACTTTACCTCCTAATAGAAGAGACGAGTCAGTTATTGAGATCCTTGTTGCCTGTACAGCTGTGGTACAAATGCATAATGGGAGAAGACTCCATCAATAGTTACTTGTTGGAAGGCACCCTGATTGTTCTGTACAGTCTTTGCAAGGTGAATATTCAGAAAGATTTTCTTGCTTTCTTCTTTCATGTCGGTTCCAAAGGATGCATTTTCAATTTGCGTTCAGTCAATGAACAACTGTGGCATGTGATATGAGATTAAAAATAAATTTATTGTGTATTGGCCATTGAGACTACTCCAGATTTTTCCCCAAATAGCTTTTCTGCAGAAGTAATCTTCTTAAAGGAGCAAATGGTTTCACTAAATAAATATAAAATCAAGACTGGTAGGTGTAATTTGGAACAGTTGTAACTTGGGCACATTTATAGAATCACAGAACTCTTATAGCGCATAAGAGAGCTATTCAGCTCATCATATGAGCATTGGTCTCTAACTGAGCATTATGACCTAATGCCAATCTTCTGTCTTTTTCTCCATACCCCTGCAAATTGTTTCTATTAAAATAATAATCTAATACTCTTGTAAAAGTCTCAATAGAACCTAACTTCACCATTCTTTCAGGCAATGCATTCCAGGCCCCAACTAATTAATATGAATGTTTTTTTCCACAGCACTTGGTCCTTTTGAAAAACGTTTTAAATCCGTGATTTCTTGTTCCAAACCATTTTACAAGGATGAATGGTTTCTCCCAATCTACTCTGTCCAGAGCCCTCGTGACTTTAAAAATTTCAATCCGATTTCGTCTTAGCCTTCTCCACTCCAAAGAAAATAGTCCCCACATCCACAATCCACCTTCATTGTTGAAGTTTCTCATCACTGGAACTATTCTCATAAGTCTCTTTGGCACTTTTTTTCAAGGTGTTTGCATTCTTCCTGAAGTGTGATTTGCACATTGTGCACAGTACTTCAACTGAGGCCTAACTACTATTTTGTCCTCATTTACTGTAACCTCACTGTTCTTATAGTTTATGTTCCCCATTAATAAAGATAAGAATACTATTGTTTTATGAACTGCTGACCTCATCTGACCTGTTACCATTAATGATTTGAGTACATATACACTCAGATCTTGCTGCTCCTACACAATCTTTAGAGTATTACCTTGTTCTTTAATTTTATTCTATCTGTCTATGTTCTTTCTACCAAAATATCTCACCTCACATTTCTCTTTTTTAAATTTCATTTGCGACGTGTCTGTCCTCTCCGTCAATTTGTCAATGTCCTTTTGTAATACTGCACTGTCTTTCTCACACTTTACTGTTTTTCCAAGATTTGTCTTCTCTGTAAAAATTGAAATGGGCCCTTCCAAACTAAGGTTCCAGTAGCCATCCCTGGGAAGGTCCATTTATCCATGTGACAATTAATTCTATTTATTCTCAAAGTTCCATCACAAGCAAGGTTAAACTGACTGGTTTGTAATTGCTGCCTTATCCTTGCACGTTTTTTTTGAACAAGTGCTTAACATTTGCAATTCTTGCACTATTCCTAAGTCTAAGGAAGACTGAAAAGATTTAGCCAGTGTCTCCACAGTTTCCACATTCATGCCACTCAATATTCTTGCATGCATTTCATCTGATCCTGGTGCCTTGTCCATTTTAAGTGCAGAAGTTTATCCAATGCCAGCTCCTTATCAATTTTGAATCCTTCCAGTGACTGAATTTCATTCTCTGTTAATCTGGTCTAGGTAGCATCTGTTCCTTTGATCAAGCAGATACAGAATTAGCATTTAATACCTCAGCCATGCTTCCTGCTTCCATTGTCAAATTCCTCTTTCATCCCAACTGCCTTGCTTTTCTTTTTACCATCCTTTTACTATTTGTAACAAAAAGAGACTTTGGAATTCCCTTTTATGTTAGCTGCCGTTCCCCTTCATAACCCCTCTTCTTTAATTTGCTTTTACACCTCTCGTCTGAGCATTCTATATTCAGCTTGGTTATCAATTGTTTTTCTGCCTGACATCTATCATAACTACTGCTTTCGTTATTTTAATTTTTATCTCTTTTTTATTATCTAGAGATCTCTGGATATGTTTGCCCTACCTTTCCATTTTTAGTGTGTATAGCTTGGTTAGGGATCAATGACCCAAGGCAAGGATTTAAGATAACAGGTAGAAGATTTAGAGAGAATGTGAGTAAAGTGGCATTCTGAACCTCACTGTCTGTCAGGGTGATATAGGCAGAAAACCTTCATGAATTATTTAGATGTACACTTGTGATGCTAAGGCATACGAGGCTATGGGTCAAGTATTGGGAAATAGGATTAGAATAGGTAGATTTTTTTTGACAAGCGCAAACTTGATGGGTTGAAGAGCTTTTTCTGTGTTTTAGATCTCTTGAAATACGTCAAAACTGCACCATCTTTGAAGACAGCCCATTGTTCAGCTACACTTTGTCCTTGCTACATTGAAATGAGCTCTCCCACAGTTAATTATTCTTAGTCCAGATTGTTTATTGTTCTTTTCTATTATCATCCAAACCTTATGACAAAATTATCTTTGTCCCCTAAATGTTCCCCATAGACACTGCTGTATTTGGCCCACATCATTCCAAAAACCCAAGTCAAGTGTTGTCACTTTCTGATTGGACTGAACATATTCTGCTGTAGAAAATTTTCCTGATCACAATTTAAGACTGCTTGCCCCTTTTATTCTTGAATTTCTGGGATATTCTTATTCTGGAGGACTGCAGCACTCTTCTTAACAAATACTACCACCCCTCCTTTTCTTCCTTTCCTCTCCTTTCTGAATACCAGTATCAGGAATATTTAATACCCAATAGGCTTTTTCTTGAACCAGGTCTCTGGAATAACCATATACCATAATACACCACATGGCAATCTGCATCTGTAACTCAACTGAGTTATTTAATATACTCCTTACATTTGGGAGTCAGTTAGCTTAGTTGGCTGGACAGCAGTTCACAATGCAGTGTGATGCCAACAGCATGGGTTCAATTCAAACACCAGCTGAAGGTACCACGAAGGACTTGTTTTCTTAACTTCTCCCCTCACCTGAGACAATGGTGACCCTCAGATTAAGCCACCACTCGCAACAGTACCTCACGCGAATGAGACGGCTTGGTAGAATCATAGTGAATTTGCCTCTTTAATCCTTGCATTCACATACATGCATTATAACCCAGAATTACAATGGTTTATTTCTCAATGATCCCTTATTTTGCCTCTACCTGTTCATTTCCTGCTCTCTATTCTAGTGTTAACTGGCTCTGCCAGTATTCTATGTTTCCTAGTAGCCATTTCTGATATTCTGTCTTGTTTCCCACAGCTCTGTTGATTTGGTTCAATTTCTCCCCAAGAACACTAGCTAAGTTCCCAAAGAAGACATTTTGGAGATATGTTTGCAGTTTGAAGTTTGTTGTAAGATCATATGTATCTCCTTTTATAATAAAATCCACAATCTTGTTACAAATCACAAACAACCAAAACGTTTCAAATCACAGTGGTATGGGGGATCTTAGTGTTTTATTGCATACTGCTTGTTTTTGATAATTTATCCAATTTTCTTTCTTTTGATTGACTGCATATTGTCTGTGTGCAAATTGCTGCAGCTCTTGGATGTTTGTGGTCGAATAGGGGGTTTGCGAAAGGCCTTGAAGATCCTGTGTAAATCGCAGGTAAATCATGCTTCATATCACCTATACTTGTAACTATAAAAGTATTAAATGGAAACCAGGTATTTCCTTATGGGAAGGAAAGGAACATTGGAAAGCACTTCACCTGTTGCTGCTGCTACATCCCTGGAAGCCATATGAGAGCACTAGCAGAACATGGCAGCAAGTGGTCTGACCTAAACCTCTTACCAAAATTACAGTGGTGCCAAACAATAATGGAAATAAAAGTGAAACAGAAAGAGTATTTTAAATTTGCTTTTTGAGTTCTGAACTCAGATATATGTTTCATTAACATTATTTAATGTTACCATAAAACCTGAGATCTGACGTTGATCAGAGTACATGCATTCAGAATTCCAAAGGAGGGAACAATTCCATAGAAGCATGTTTGTCAATGTATCCTGACTTCATGCAAGTGCTCTCATTCTGTACAGAAATCTGCCAGAAGTTGTAAGTTTGTCTCATTATTTATTATTAAATGTTAGTTAGAGTCTTGAGCTGTACAGCATGGAAACAGACCCTCTGATCGAACTCGTCCATGCCGATCAGAGATCTTAAATAAATCTTGTCCCATTTGCCAGCATTTGGCCCTCTAAACCTTTCCTATTTATATACCTATTCAGATGCCTTTTAAGTGTTGTAATTGTACCAACCTCCAGCGCTTCCTCTGGCAGCTCATTCTAGTTGTTAGAAAGTATTTACAAATATGCTTTTTGTCATGTTTCAGTGTTAGTAAGATTTACAGAATTTAGTCTTACAATGAAGTTGTGAACAATTGTTTTTCAGACTAGAAAAAGTAATAAAGTGGGGTTTCCCACTGCTATATTTGATATATGCTATAATTTAGACTAGGGGTACAGAGCAGAACTTCAAAATTTGCAAATGACACAAAACTTGGAAGTATTGCAGAGGATGGTGATAGACTTCAGGGTAACATTGGTTGGTAGAATAGACAGACGGGTGGCAAATGAAATTCAAATCAGTGAAATGTAAAGTAATATTTTTTGGTAGTAAGAATGAGGAAAGATGGTTTAAATAAAGGCGCAATTCTAAAGATTTTGCAGGAACAAAAAGATAGTTTTTTTTTGCACAAATCATTGATAAAAGCAGGGCAAGTAAAGAAAATTATTAAAAAAGTATATGGGATTTTAGGTTTTATAAATAGAGGCATAGAGTGCAAATACAAGCAAGTAATAGTTGTAATTAATCTTCTTTAGCACAATAATTCGACCTCAACTGAGCAATCCTGGGCATTGCAGTTAGGGACGTTGTGAAGATTTATCAGACGATGCAGAAAAGATTCAATAGAATGAAGTTCCTCATCCATGGAACCAATGACGTGAACTTGGGGTTGTTCTCTTCAGAGAACAAATCATTGAATGGAAATTTAATACAAAATGAGGGTCTAGATCAAGTACATAGAGCGAAACTACTGCCATTAATGGAAGAGTTGAAAACCAGACTTCATGGATTTAATTTGACTGACAGTAGAACCAGAGGGAATATAAGGAAAAGCTGTTTTGTACAGGTTAAGATCTGGGATTCACTGTCTGAGGGTATGAGAGGCAAATTCAGTCGTGGCTTTCAAAGTGAATAGAATAAACACCTGAAGGAAGAAGAATTGTAGGGTTTTGGGGAAATGGCAGAAGAGTGGGTCTAGTTGAATTTCTCTTGCAGACAACCAAAGTGAACTTGATGGGCTGAATGGTCTCCTTGTTTGTTGTAACCATTCAATGATTCCAAGTATTCCTAAGTAAGGATAGAGTGCAAAAATTGAAGGGAGTCTACTTCTTTATTACTCCAAGTTGAAACAGTTTATGTGTGGGCGGCATTCAATATTTATGATACCAGTTATGATTTATTAAGTCATGAACACACTGTTTATGCTGAAAAGTGCAATATATCTAAATGAACAATGTAGCAGAGACCTCATTAATGCTAGTGCAGTTATACCTAGCATGACTTATTGCCTTCAGGAAAAAATGGTTAGAGGTCAGGTCGGAAGACCAAGAAATATCTGTCTTATAGCTGTGCAAACATGACAGTACCACTCCCGAATTGGATCCCTACCTGATTTCAAAGCAATGAGATCTATTCAGACAATTTAACAATTTTGGGGTTGACACCCATGATCATAACTCCAGTTATATGTAATATGTTTCTTTAAAAGTATCTACAGGTTCCTTTGCTCTCTTTGGTACATTTTATAAATTCTCAAGCGCTGCTTTGAACTTGCAGAAATTCCAGCCCTGCTGGGGAAAGAATTCTGAGCAAAAGCCAGAGGTACAAGCATGATTCCAGTTGAGATTACAGGAATCACATGCTTTAAGGATGAAATCATGGGCAAGTGAATGCAAGTACAGTAGTGTACCATGTCAAGGATTGAAAAAAGCATTATAGAACCGAAATCTCATTATGAAATTGAATTCAGCAAATCTGATAATTTGTGGAACTGGCAGCATAATAATGATTGGAAAAGCTGCCAGATTGTGGTTAAAAACCCAGATGGTGCACGAATGTCCTTCAGGAAAGGAAATTTGTTCCCCCTGCGTGGTTTGCCTGGTGTGAGATCCCAATCTCTCACTAAGTGGTTAACTCTTGTTGCCCTCTGAAGTGGATGAGCAAGTCGCTTGTGCAAAACAACCAATACTATCTTCTCAGAACAACAGAGGGAGATGATAAATGGCATTGGCAAAATGCCTGGGAGCAGGTCAACATTCTATCTTTGCAAGAGAGGGAGTATGGTAGAGCAATGAAGAAGGTAAGGTAATATTGAAGTAGAAAATACATTTTTTAATGGGGGCATAAGCAAAATCTGTACCAAGTCAAGATAGCCATCCCTGCAAAAAAAAAGGATTCTGGAATTTTACAGTATAATTGATGTCTGAGACAAAATGCTGTGTTAATTTTACAGCTACTGATGATGTAATCAATTCAAGAGGAGCATTTATGTTACGAGTTGGATATAAAGTCTATTCTAATTAGGTTATATGGCTCTGACTTAAGAACTATGAAAGGGTTTTATTGGTGTTAGATCAGCACAATTAACATTATGTCAGCTGTACTTCTGTTACACAAAGTGAAACTTTCATATTGGTTTTTAGGTGTAATTTCTTATTGGGAACAATGACTTATTTCACGTGTATCATCAGTCGCCTGAAATAAATCTGCTGTTTTCCAAAGATTGCCTTAATACTGGAAAATATATTTTTAAAATCCCCAAACTCTCAGCCGTTCTTCAACAGAAGCCTTAATATTGACAATGATCTGCATCTCATTTTTGTTGGAAAACATCAATATAAAAGCTGTGCTTCTCATTGCAATTGCCTTCTGTTTTGGCAGAGCTGTGGTGTACCAGCTACCAGCCAGCAGTGCACTGAAGCTGGAGATATCTGTCCAATCTGCCAGGCAGAATTTCGAGAACCTGTGGTGTTGATTTGCCAGGTAGGGGGAAAGAGGAATAAACAAGACAGACCTTGGATTGTTTTTAGTTGATATGGAAAGGATAATTGTTCTGTATTCAAATCAATTATGTCCTTGATGATTTGTTAAATCTGGCATTGTCGGCATTGACTGAAATCTTGCTCAGGGAAACTTTCATGATTTTAATTACCTGATCCACAGATGCAATATTAGCAATAATTTTTGTTACAAACATAGGAGGTCAGTCATTACCAGACAACAACCCTGATGATGCATGAATAAGTAGCATTTATCATTGTTGCTTTGGGAAGCATGACAAAAATATAATTGTGGAAATATATAAAGAAACCAGTGGAGAAAAAGATTATAGGGTGATTATTGTGCAGTGAACTGTGCAATCCAAAGCACGACTCACAGTGTATTAAGAAAATAAACATGTTGGAAATACTCAACAGAATCAGGCAGTATCTATGGAGAGTGAAACAGTTAACATTGCATGTTGATGATAACCTTTAAGATCTCTTTAATCTTAGACATTAATTCTTTTCCATAGAGGTCACCCAACCTGAGTATTCCCAACATTTTCTGTCTTTTGTGGGGATTTCCAGCATTTAAAAAACTCTTATTGATTGTAGTCATATTGAGCTTTGCAACTTGATGTATTGTAATAAGAAATAGGAGGAGAAGGGAATAGACTCTTGAGAGATATCAGGAGTATCAATGTAGGAGTGGCAAAAGAAGCCATTGTATTTAATTCCCTATCAACAACTGGATAGATGAGAATGAAATCATGGGTTGATAAGTGGCAAGTAACATTTGCAACATTACTTGTTAACAATGACCATCTCAATAAGAGAGAATTTAACCATATCCCCTTGATGTTCAATGCCATTACTATTCCTGAATCACCCATTATCAACATTCATAGTATTATTATTGACCAAAACCTGAACTGAACTATTCAAAGAAATGCCCTGGGTACAAAAGCTGGTTAGAGATTGGAATTCTCTTGGGAGTAACTCTCATACAGATTCCCCAAAGCCTATTCATTATCTGCAAAATGCAGGCTTGGAGTGTAATGGACTACTCTCCACTTGCCAGCCTGAGTGCACTCAAATAACACTCAAGAAGCTCAGCGTTATCCAGGACAAAGCAGCCTGCTTGACTGGCATCCCATCCACCACCTACGACATTTATTGTCTTTACCACTGATGTGAAAGCGATAGCAGTGCTCCCCATCTCCAAGATGCACGCCAATTCACCAAGGCTGCTTAGACGGCACTTCCCATACCCATGAATCTCTACCACCTAGAAGAACAAGAGCAACAGATATATGGGAATTCTGCCACCTGCTAGTTTCCCCCTAAGCCTCGTACCATCTTCACTTGCAACTGCATTGCCGTTCTTTCAGTGTGACTGGGTCAAAATCCTGGAACACCCTAACAGCACCAAATGGACTGGATCGGCTCAAGAATATGCCTCACCATTACCTTTTCAAGGGTAATTAAGATATGCAATAAAAGTGTAGCCTAGCCAGCAACACCCACATTCCAAGAGGGTTTTTTTAATATAAAAATTCTGAATGTAGTTCCTGCACAGTTGGTGGACAATGGAGCAGGTTTGGAGCAGAATTTTGTGGTCAGTCTTGTCCAGAGGCTGCAGCCAGGTCAAGAAGGAAGTCATTTGTGACTTTCATAACGGTTATTTCAGTATGGTGTCAGTGGCAAAAACCTGACTGGAGAGCTTCACAATGATGTTCTGGACATGGTGTACAGAGAGTTAGGAGGCAACAAGACATGCAAGGATTTTGGAGAAGAAAGTGAATTTGGAGATCGGGCAGAAGTTTACAAGGATGGGGATCAAGAGTTTTATTGTTAGAGAGAGGTGATGGCACCATCTTCTGACAGAGAAGGTGACAGTACCAAAGGATAAAGAACTGTTAATAACATCAAATAACACATGAGCCAGAAGTAATGTTGTATCGTCATCAGTTTAAAAGGAATAGAATCTCGAGAAGTTGGTTCCTTGTTAACCAATGCATCGATTTTAAAATCCTCATCCTTGTTTTCAGATCCTGCCCTATCTCTGAAATCTCTTCCATTCCCAAAAGACCTGGCTCTTTCCAGATCTTAACATTTCTATCTGGTCTGTTGAACATTCCCAATTTTAATTTATCGGCATCGACAACCATGCCTTTAACTGTCAAATTGCGAAGTGCAGGATGCCCTCTGGTTCTCATCCACTCTACCCCACTTAAAGATGTCACTCAAAACCTACTCCTTTGACGAAGCTTCTGGTCATCTGATGTAAGAGCTCCTTTTGTAATTCCTTGTCAATTTTTATTTACTAGCTGTCCTCTAAGGCACTTTGAGGTGTTATCACATTGGAAGATGCCACACAAATGCATGCTATTGTTAGAGAAAAGAAAATTCTGTGAACTCTAGAAAAGAATATTTTTAACAAATACTCGGCTTCAGTGGAGAGGTAACCAAACTGAAAGATTAACTCATGTTTCCTTTCCCCACATAAGCCGACAGATTTGCTAAAGATCTCCAGTACTTTCTGTCTGACTTTATATTGATGACAAGTTAGAATAAGTTATTTTCACCAATGAGCTTCAGTATTGGGTCCACCTGTGATTACCAACTCAGCGCCATGTATAGAAAGGGCAGCGTAAACTGTTCACATGCAGCCTTACAATTAAAAGCTGCTTTTAAGGTAACGGGCGGCGCGGTGACTCGGTGGTTAGCACTGTTGCCTCACAGAGCCAGGGAATGTGAAGTTTGCAAGTTCTGCCCACGTCTGTTTCTTCTGGGTGCTCCAGTTTCTTCCCACAGCCGTGGTTAGCCGTGGGAAATACAGGCTTACAGGGATAGGTAGGGGGCCGGATGCTCTTCGGAGGGTCGGTGTGGACTCACTGGGTCGAATGGCCTGCTTCCACACTGTAGAGATTCTATGATATGATCATTCACCATTCGGTTGAGCTCGTATTTGTAATTGTTTGCGGGCGAGTTGGGAGATCTAATGAAAATGTGAATGTTTTTAGAATATGGAATTGCAGTAAATAAGGCCTATATCCTATCACACACACGCGCGCACACAGGTGAAAGGACTGAATGCTTTCTGTTCGAGTGTAGAGAGCTGAACTGCGCGGGCACACAGCCGACGTGACTTTTACCTTCACTGACTGGTGTATTTCTCGCAGCTTTTCACATGCACGGATCTGCCTGGGTTTTTTTTAAAGTGCGCGCTTTGTTCTTTTCTCTCGTCGTTTCTCCAGCACGTCTTCTGCGACGAGTGCGCTTGCCTGTGGTTTGACCGAGAGAGGAGCTGTCCAATGTGCCGAACCGCTGTCAGTGAAAGCCTGCGGTACTGGAAGGACGGAAGCACCTCGGCGCACTTCCAGGTGTACTGACGGCCAGCCGTGGCGTGGAGACCAGCCCTCGGGGAGGTGAGGAAATTCAGCTGTGCAACAGCTGGGATCAAGCTGCCTGTTATTTATCGCGAAGAAAGTATACAGACTCCACGTGGAACAATAATCATAACAATGTTTCAAAATCAGCGCCTATTCGGTAAAGGTATTCCACTCTTAATGATAGATAAAACACCTTACCAAACAAAGTAAATGTATTCGCGTGTGTTTTTTTCAGCAACAATGTACATTGTGCGAGCAATATTCAGTGAATGATGTTCTTTTTCTCTCTTGATTGCTGTGATCTGTAATCTTCATTAAATATTTGTTTTCACTCACTGGATTTGCAATGTCATTTAAGTGAGGGTACAGAGGCTATTCTGGTTGTGAAGCATTTATTCAGAATGTTCACGTTAACTTTCAACAATTCTATGAAACAATTGACTAAAAAAAATCGCCATAAATATATTTACATAAAGAAACGAAGACTTTTTTAAAAAAAATCATATGCTCGTAATTACATGCAGTAACGTCAACTGGTATAAAATTGTGGTAACAAATGTTACATCGCAAATTTTCAAAGCATGCATTTTTTTTTCTCTATTTTGTTCCCATGTTTTGTAAAATGTAACCAGTGCAATTTTCCAATCCAACTCCTTCACATTCCGGTGGTTTGTTCAGCCCAAGTTTGGGACTGAGTTGCACTCTCAAGCAACCTTCACTGCGTCCGCGGAACGACGGATTCTGCACCTGCCATCTGCAAAGTAAAGGAATAAGTTCATTCTCTTGCTATTGACTGTTTACTCATATTTTAAACGTAAAATATTACTAGCTGAAAATAACAGAAGTTATCGCAAGCACAAATGACATTCTTTCCTCAATGGTCTCATGAGTAAGGCACCTTGAACATTTTTTTAAAGCGAAGTTTGTAGTTTGACCGCATGATTTTGGATTGATGCTGGTCACTTGACAGGCATTTCTAGAAGAGAACCGAACACCCTCGCTTCCCTGACCAGAGATGTCATCACCCCATAAATGCTGGAATAAATGTCGCAAGTGGGACTTGATGGGCCGAAGGACCAGTTCTGCGCTGTGTAGTCGCTTCATAAGTAACTGAGTATGGTGCATGCATAAAAAACGTTACTATGGCCCGCAACTCCGGGGAAACATATCTTGAATGTGATCCAGATACGCTCTTGTTCTTTTCCTCAATATCTTTGGGAGGTAGCTCATGCAATGGCGCACCACAGGCACTGACACACTGTTCGCACATAGTGGCCCCAGAGAGCGGGAGTTGGCAGACTATAGCATGGATGGAAGAGAGCACGACTGAGAGCGACTGTATCCTCCACACGTTGCAGCTGGGGTGACTGGCTGTGAATCAAAGGGAACGCTCACTGACTCTCACCCTCAGCTCAGAGATGGTCACGCTAATTGTAGCATCCCCATGTAACTGTCCAGCTGAGATCAGCTCTCGGTTCAGCCAGGATGTTCCTCAATATCATTCATAGTAGCGCTACGAGGTTACCTCGAAGTTAGCTCTCAGATTCACTCTTCAAAGTGTCTGAGCCCCCTACCACCATTACCTTTTGGAGACCTGAACATAACTTGTTATGGTCAAAAATGATGAATCACCGGCAGTCTCGGAACTGCCTCGGAAGTTTCCCCCTCCACAGAGGGATGTTTTGGACATTTCAAACACGTTTCTCCCAAAAAGAAATGTCATTGTCAAAATTGGTGAGATAAGAAGAATAAACATCTCAACTTAAAGCTGATAACGCCGCTCTTATCCGAGAAATATCAGTACTGCAGTCTGACTCATTAATCGCGATTGTAAGGGGATTTAAAGAGTCTTACCTGTTGAAGTCCAGATCACCAAATGTCAAACTTCCTACAGGTGTTTGTTTCTGATGAGTATAAGGAGCGCTGTGACATGGACGAGTGTGCAAATGGTATAAAGATGCCTGTTGTTGACATGGGTATGGATTCTGTTCCTGCCCGCGGCTTTCCTCAGCGCCCTCTCTTGCAAATGGTCCCCTATTATCCTTAACCTCCTGGCGACCTCCTGCACTTCGGAGCAACGTTCCCCTGCTCGGCCGGAGGGGCACACACACATCGTCTTGTCCACATCGTCTGCTTGCTGACACATTGGTAACCAAGAGCGAGCACGATAAACCTCAAAAGTCAGTGTCTCTGTCGTTAGGAGCTCGATTATTAATTAAAGCTGCCTCCAAGTGTCACATGGCGTTCGAGGGATTTACATCATCTCTTCCTCCCCCCTACCCCCCTCCCCCCCTACCACCAACAATTTCGTGTTGAGCTTGTGCTGGAAGGTATTCCTTAACCGTTTAGTTGCTAGAACTATCATTTCAACTGCTGTTTCTCACGTTGTCCAAGATTATATGTAAGGTGTACTTTTGCCACAGTGAGAAGCAATCATTTTGCTTTGAGGCGTCGAAGTATTTTTTTTTGGTTAGTTTTCTGGACTTTTTTTTTGTAATGCACTGACTGTAATTAAAGTTCTGAGCGCTGGAGAAAACAGCACTTTCTAACGCACTTGACCCAGCTTTCATTTTGTACAATTAATTTGACATGGTACTCTATACGTTTATCGTGTACTTCATTTTTCAATAAAACTTCCCTTTTCCTTTGGAGGGGAGCTACTGGATGCAAATAAATTTCCCTTCCAAAAGATGCCAGGACAGATGGCTAATTTCCCCCCTTGAGGCGCATTAGGAATTTATACCTGCAAATGTGTTATGTTCTCTGAAGAACCCTGTTGTCAACATTAACCAAGCATGAAAGCAAACGATGGGCGTGTTTTACTTTCACAGTTCTCGCGGACATTTAGCAAAGTTTGTATTTCAACTCGATGTTACTGCAGGGAGTCATTCGGCGTGTGTATATGGTATTTATCGGGTTACATGGTGTTGAAAGGAGATATTTAGATCAGACGTTTGCAAGGACTAATTGTTGCGTTGGGTTAGCACGCTGCCTCTTCACGTTGTTTTATAATCAAGATTGGAATCCAAAATAACGTCCACTGGTGAAATGTGATGGATGATATAATCATCCAGCCTATATTTTTGGGATTTTCTTCCATTCGCCCTCATTTCACACACTCCAAACTCTGCAACTGTTATGGCAGCATCTCATTCTCACCACACGCTTATTTGGCAGCTTCCAGCCCTAAGAATCGTTTTCCTTTCCCCACCTATTTCTGCGGGGCTTCTCTAAAGTTAAACCATCCTAATCCTCGAGGATCGCTCACTGGCTGCAAAACCCTAGGTCCAATTAGTTTGGACAGCCCAGATCCAAATCTTGACATGTGCAAGTTCACCGGCACAGAAATTTCCCTATCCTGTAATTGGACTGGCATTTTTACACTGACAGGGGGCAAGAGTAATACTACTTAAGTTAATGAGATGTGAACTCCTACTGCAGTAACGACAGAAGCACATTACGGAGGGAGACGGAGTGCTACTCTGTCGTTGACAATGATGTATCTGAATTAGTTGATAGTACTGAATACAATCACTTTTCATTAATTTGAGGGAACTGAAGGTTTTGACTGAGCAGACTATGTAAACACTTATTGTGGAAACTCATAACCTCCTTTAAATCCATGTCCCTAACCTTAATGTCCGCATTCCGATATTCTTCACAGTTGCCCCAGACAGTTAGAACAAATAGGACTGAGTTACTTGAACTTGGAAAGCCAAGGGCCTTGAGGATTGCAAAGCTGGCATCTTTAGCCTTGACAGGCCACATCCTTCATCTTGGCATTGAGTGATTATGTGACAGCTGTAATGTCCTCCTTTTTTTCTCTAAAGGGTCTAAAGACCATTCCATTTCAAAATTATTTGATTTACTTTAAACATTGAACTAAAAAGTAAAACGTGAAGGGACAAAGAGTAGCCAGGCAAGGAGAAATAACTTGTAATTAGATTGTCCACACATGACAACAATAAACGTGAACGCATTCCCGTTGATGAAAAGTTTTGGAATTGGCCTTACCACTACTATATATAAAACGGTGCTTAGCAAGGCACCCATAAACTGCAAGATAAAGGTTGGAAAATCTGTTTGTGATAGTGTAGATAGAAGAGCGTTGTTAACGAGGACGCCAGAAGGACACTCTTTAAGTGATGGAGTGTATCATGTAAACCTGGAAGGGAGAGATGAGATGGGTGTATCTCCGACTCTGCAGCACACCCTCCGCACTCTGCACCTTCTCCAATATAGATTATATTCTCTAAGTGAGTTTTGATCCCAAAGTCTTCCAAACTCAAGCCAGTGAAAGTTACAGTAATTGAGAACCGCATAGTTCTTTAAGATTGGCTATCTGTCAACTTCTTAAATAATAATGTATTTCAGATAACTGAAACAAATATGTTCGGTTTGGGAATTCGCGAGCATTCGCGCAAGCAATCGATGTTGACAGCTAGAATCCGGCCACACTAGGTTGTGTCACACTGTGACAGAAAATTAGCACTCCACTTATATTTTATATACTTGCACACTGAAACGTTGTAATAGTATATCTCTGAACATCATCTCGATATTGGAATGCTCTGTGTGGCTATATGGGTGGCAAAGAACCGGAAGCTCAGTTCCTCAACACAGACAAATTTAGCAATACATTGGATTTTGTTATCTTCAGGTAGAGTTGAATATCCACAATGTCTCCGTAATTCGAGTGCAAGAGTCCCAAGAAAAGGGTTCAATTAATCTAGACAGTCATAATCACCGAGATTGTTTTTGAAATTGGCAGCTATCCACATAGGGAATATTACAACTAGCCTTTCATCATAATTCTTACCAAAACTAAATCAAACGTTATTTCATTTTAGCACAGAAAGTGGCAGTCATCAGAAGTGCTTTTTGGGCCCCGAAGTGATTCGGGGCTTCCTGGGGTCACGGAAGAAGGTGTTTCACTGCAAGCTTTTTTAGAGAGAAAAAAAATCCCTTATATTTGTCGCACAACACTAACTAGTCAGTAAAAACTGATTTATTCAGTTTAAATCAGCTCTACAGACGACCCTGTAATTCAATGAAGAAATCACAAGTAGATGTTTTATGATTTCTCTATTCCCTTCTTGTAAGTGTTGGGCATGTTTAATACTGAAGTAAATTTTCATTTTTGAAAAGCAAATATATTGAAATTTCCACGACAGGAAAATTGAAGATACATCGTGAGCAACAGACCAACTATATTTATTCAAATATTTACATATAAACTTCTGGAAATTGTATTCTCAGTTTTAATTTATCTGATCTAACTCATAATACAAATTGGGCATTACACTCTTCATCATTGCCCATCGGTCTTATTTGGAACTGAGTTTTCTTTCAATATATATCCATACAACCGTGTCTAATATTAAGTTATAAAACCCAGCTCGCAATTGGTATTTGTGTTTTATTTTTGTTAGCAGAAGTTATTAAGGGGCATGAGCGAAAAGGTATATGTGGCTTCAGTACATAGCTCAACCCTGATCTCATTGAATGGAGGAAAACGACCACCAGCTGTCTCAAAGCCCTTTTTAATATTCACTTGCAGGACGTGACAGCGCTGGCTAGGCCAGCATTTATTTCCCAACCATAGTTGCCCTTGAGAAGGTGATGGAGAGCAGTCCTCCTGAACTATCGTAGTCCACGTGTTGTAGGTTGACCCACAATGTGTCGAGGAAGGCAGTTCAAGGATTTTAACCCAGGAACAGAGAAGGAATGGCGATATGTTTCCAAGCTGAAAAATGTATTGCTGGAAAAGCGCAGCAGATTAGGCAGCATCAAAGGAGCAGGAGAATCGACGTTTCGGGCATAAGCCCTTCACATTTTTCAGCTCTGATCTCCAGCATCTGCAGTCCTCACTTTCTCCTCTGATATGTTTCCAAGTCAGGATGGTGAGTGGCTTGGAGGGTAACCTGCAGGTGGTGAGTATCTGCCCAAGTATCTGCTCCCTTTGTCCTTCTAGACGAAAATGTTCTTGGATTGGGAAGGTGCTGTCCAAGGACCTTCAGCAGTGCATCTTGCAGATGGTAGACACTGCTGTTACTGAGCATTGGTGGTGGAAGAAGCGAATATGTTAATATGGTCACTTGTGACGTGGGAAAGATAACAGCCAATCTGTACACAGCCAATTCCCACAAAAGTCAATGAGCAGATAATCTGTTCAATTATGTTGATTAAGAAGTAAATGTTGGCCAGATGTACGCATTGCCTCATCACGCTTTGCTTGTTAATGTTTCACTGGACTTATGGGTGTTTTCCTGGTGGTGGAAAAATATAGAATAAAGTGTTTTTTTTAAACTGTGTCACCATACATAATATACAATTTTGGGGGGGAAATAACATTTATTTAAATTGTTGCGATAATTTAAAATTTGGCATTCTTGAATATGTCCTGGTGAGTGCAAGATGGAAGGCTTCAGCAACGTCTCACTTTTCAGTAATACTTAATACTTATCTCTCATACAACATAACAAAAACAGATTGATTGATAATCATCACAATGCTCTTTCAGCGAAGGTGGAATAAATAAATGTTGGCCGGCATAGGAAGATAACTCGCCTGATCTTCCACATAGTGCTCGGGGATTTTACACATTGCGGGGTGGGACGGGGTCTCTGTTTTTGTCCCTCATCCGCAAAACGTAGAGCTGACTTTAAGGAAATGCAAATACAGCGTTTCCTCCAATACAATTAGATTTAGGGAAAGTGTATACACTGGTTATCATTTGTTCAGCACATTAGATGTCAAAGAATCCTGTAAAACGTGAAGCCATTGTATATCATTTGACAAATGTTGGCGTTCATTTGAGAAAAGGCATTAGAAATACTTAAATGGGAACACCAGAAATGAGAAGCAAAATAATCTGTCTGATTCGTTTCCTAATGTCAAGAGAGCGAGGGGAATCGCTAAATCTGTTACTAAATGCTATGTGCTAAAGTCGAGAAGTTATATCATTTACTAAAACTCTTCGTTGTAAAATAAGATGATGCATATTCGGTGCTAAGATCCTTGTAGGTAATTGTGAAAATGGCAAGAGTTGGCGCAACTGGAAATGAGTTTGACTATCTGATAGTTCAGTTTGAAACCGGAACAGCGTCACGTCAATTCATTAAGTTCAAAGACCTGGAACTTTGTAAAACAATGTAACTTGTTACAGTTCATCAGTAGGCCAGTTTTACAATCTGGATTGGATCACCCATATTTCATAAGCGTCCTTGAAACCGGGAGGTACCATTTAGGGGACGATTGCATGATTAGCAAATGTTACCTTTCAAGTAATATTTCAGTTTGGTGCGAGTGTGAGTGGACAGTACTTTAAAATGGGAGATGATTTCTCGGCTCTTCACAGCTTTCAGGCTGAGGACCAAGAGCCGTCCAAGCGAGGACGGAGTTGTAGGATTCCAAAATCTTTGGTCAATATCAGTCACCGTCATCGATTCTATTCAATACACAATCTGGCAACGATGAGAATTTGAACTTTACTCACAAGTGTGTGTGCGCGCGCGTAGGTGTGTTTAGAAATGATGGCATTACTAAGAATCCTGTTGAGTCGAGTTGAGTCTGTCGAAGGGTCAGACACTTTTCCATCGAGCTTGAGCCTCAGGTAATAATGTCAGAAGAGGGGCATTTCACACTTGGGTTCTGGAAGACACGCTATTGGATGCTGGCCAGATAGGGTGCCATTTTAAATCAACAGAGAAACAAATCCCATTGGGGTGAGACGAAAGTAAAATAAACAAGGACTTTGTATTAAATTATAAACACACAAGGGTAAGGAAATCAAAAATGTTCGTGATCTCGGTTAAAATGATCTTTCTCACCCTGAAAGTAAACTAATGCGAGGTGCTGCATTTTGGGAAAGCAAATCTTAGCAGGACTTATACACTTAATGGTAAGGTCCTTGGGAGTGTTGCTGAACAAAGAGACCTTGGAGTGCAGGTTCATAGCTCCTTGAAAGTGGAGTCGCAGGTAGATAGGATAGTGAAGGAGGCGTTTGTTATGCTTTCCTTTATTGGCC
>NC_057734.1:35531957-35534327 GCF_004010195.1 Chiloscyllium plagiosum
GAAGGGTTTGGAGGGATATGGGCCGGGTGCTGGCAGATGGGACTAGATTGGGTTGGGATATCTGGTCGGCATGGACGGGATGGACCGAAGGGTCTGTTTCCATGCTGTACATCTCTATGACTCTGACTCTATAATCGGCGTCATTCATTATTGAATGGGCTTCAGTGAAGTGAACACAATCTGCTGTAAAACACACCAGGTGATCTCTCTACCCCACTGCATTTCAGAATATCCTCTCTTCCTGCTCTCAGTATAGTTGCACCCGGCCCAAATGCAAAGTAAACTTTCTCCAATTCTCTTCAGGTCCGAGATTGTTGCCATTAAATTCTTCCTAATTGCAGTTAAAAACACACACACAATGCTTATCTCTAAAGCTTGTATCGCTGGAGCATTAGAAGAGCTCTCAGAACGAGCTTCAAACTCAAGTTGATGGACACTCGTTGTTGAGAGGTCATCGACAAAGAACTACAATCAATGTTGTGATGATCTGCATTGTTCCACTTCTGTGGAATCGCTCCTGCACTGGTTGCGTACCGAAAAGAAAAACTGAAATTGCAGTGAATCAAAGCCTGAAGTATACCAGGTGGCTTTCATCATTGTAACTGAGATTGAAAATGTAAAGTAGGATCTGGTTGCATTATATGCAGGTCGTTGTAGAGACAGAAAAGTTCTTCATGCAACATGCGACCACAATAACCACCTTTGATAAAGAACAGGATCTAACCCAGGTCAGTAGAGGAGGCTTATTTAAACAATGTCACTGTGTGAAACTACAGTTTTCAGTTGTGTAGAGCAGACTCTACACTACCAGCCTCACTGACATAACCTGTCACATTTTGAAAGCCGCCACAAGTTTGAAACACAAATTTGTCTTAATCCGCTCAAATTGATGTACAATGGTGGAGGAGCAAAGCTATACAAGGCACGAATTTTATTCAGCAATTTAGAGCCAATGACTGTCGTGTCTCTGATTATTAGTACCATCGAACTTGCAGTTTGCGAAGCTATTTAGCCGTCCTATCTGTAACAATTCTTTGCTGGAGTACTCTGAAACCAGTTCAAATGTCCAATGCTCTCTTCAGACATTGTACCTTCAAATGTTTATCAATTTTTCACTTAAAAGGTGCAAAATCCATCCTTGTTGATGAATTACTCATCTTTAAACCTCCAATCTACTGCGTTTCCAGCTCAACTGTGGCAGCAAATTAATCCTGAAGTCGAGAACTGAATATTTAGAATTTAAAAACACAAAACATTCATCCAGGTAAGTGAGGACTATTCCATCACACTTGTAGGTGGTGGCCAAGGGGAGTCAGGGGGTGAGTTACTTGCTGCAGTATTCCTAGCAACTCATCTACTGTTGTAGCCCCATTATTTAGAAGTCAATCTCAACAACGCTATTGAAACTAGATAGTAAATGAGCAAACAGAACCCCAAATGTGGCAATGGCAAGTCACATCCATACCATACAAATGCCAGACAATGACCATCTCCAAAATCTAACTACCATTCCTTGACATTCAGTGGTGTTACCATCACTGAATCCCCCACTATCAATATCCTGAGTATTACTAATGACCGGAAAGGGAACCAGCCGTGTAACTATGTGGCTACTCTGAGTTAACAGTGGGCTCTCTACAAAGTTGAAATGGTTAAGGTGCAGACAATGCATATTCCCTGAAAAGAGAAAGGAAGGACAAACAGAGCTCCATGTTTGGTCAAAAGTTGATATAAATTAAGATGAAGAAAATATATATTTATGACAAGCGTTGGGTATGAAATGTAACTGAGAAATATTGGAGATTCAGAGGGGTGGGGGAGGTGAAATGGAGTATTAGAGAAGCATAGAGGAATGTGAGAAAAGAACCCCAATGCCACATAGGCATATAAAAAAGTAAAAGAGTGTTAAAAAGAGGAGGAGACCAATTAAGGACCAAAATAGGAATCTACATATAGCAATAGACAATAGACAATAGGTGCAGGAGTAGGCCATTCTGCCCTTCGAGCCTGCACCGCCATTCAATATGATCATGGCTGATCATTCCTAATCAGTATCCTCTTCCTGCCTTATCTCCATAACCCTTGATTCCACTATCTTTGAGAGCTCTATCCAACTCTTTCTTAAATGAATCCAGAGACTGGGCCTCCACTGCCCTCTGGGGCAGAGCATCCCACACAGCCACCACTCTCTGGGTGAACAAGTTTCTCCTCATCTCTGTCCTAAATGATCTACCCCGTATTTTTAAGCTGTGTCCTCTGGTTCGACACTCACCCATCAGCGGAAACATGTTTCCTGCCTCCAGAGTGTCCAATCCTTTAATAATCAGATCCCTTCTCAGCCTTCTAAACTCAAGGGTATACAAGCCAAGT
>NC_057734.1:35535103-35539655 GCF_004010195.1 Chiloscyllium plagiosum
CCACCCTTCTAAGCCCTCATCCAGGTCATTTATAAAAATGACGAACAGCAATGGACCCAAAACCGAGTCTTGCGGTACGCCGCTAGTAACTGGACGCCAAGATGAACATGTTCCATCAACTACAACCCTCTGTTTTCTTTCAGCAAGCCAATTACTGATCCAAACTATGTCTCCCACAGTCCCATTCCTCTGCATTTTGTACAATAGTCTACTGTGGGGAACCTTATTGAACGCTTTGCTGAAATCCATATATACCACATCAACCGGTTTACTGCCATCTACCTGTTTGGTCACTTTGTCAATAAGATTCGTCAGGCACGACCTACCCTTCACAAAACTGTGCTGACTGTCCCTGAACAGATTATTCTTTTCTAGATGGTTATACATCCTATCTCTTATAACCTTTCCCAGCACTTTACCAACAACTGAAGTGAGACTCACTGGTCTGTGATTACCAGGGTTGTCTCTACTACCCTTTTTGAACAAGGGAACTACATTTGCCAACCTCCAGTCCTCAGGCACTATTCCTTGCAGACAATGAGGATTTGAAGATCAATGCCAAAGGCTCGGCAATCTCTTCCCTTGCTTCCCAGAGGATCCTAGGATAGATCCCATCTGGCCCAGGGGACTTGTCTATTTTCACACTCTGCAGTATTTCTAATAACTCTTTCTTGTGATCCTCAATCTCTTCTAGTCTAGATGCAAGTATCTCTATATCTTCCTCGCCAACATTTTCATTTTCTATAGTGAACACTGTCGAAAATATTTATTTAGTGCTTCCCCTATCTCCTCTGACTCCACACACAACTTCCCACTATTATTGTTGTGGTTCTGTTCGCCGAGCTGGGAATTTGTGTTGCAGACGTTTCGTCACCTGTCTCGGTGACATCCTCAGTGCTTGGGAGCCTCCTGTGAAGCGTTTCTGTGATGTTTCCTCTGACATTTATAGTGGTTTGTCTCTGCTGCTTCCTGTTGTCAGTTCCAGCTGTCCGCTGCAGTGGCCGGTATATTGGGTCCAGGTCGATTTCTATCAACAAACACATCAACAAACACAAGTTGCCAGCTCGGCGAACAGAACCACAACAACGAGCACCCAAGCTACAAATCTTCTCACAAACTTTGAATTCCCACTATTATCCTTGATTGGCCCTAATTTAACTCTCGTCATTCGTTTATTCCTGACATACCTATGGAAAGCCTTAGGGTTAACCGTGATCCTATCCGCCAACAACTTCTCATGTCTCCTCCTGGCTCTTCTGAGCTCTCTTTTTAGGTCTTTCCTGACTTCCTTGTAACACTCAAGCGCCCTAACTGAGTTTTCACATTTTGTCCTAACATAAGCCTTCTTCTTCTTCTTCACCAGGGATTCCACTTCCTTAAGGAGAAAGTGAGGTCTGCAGATGCTGGAGATCAGAGCTGAAAATGTGTTGCTGGAAAAGTGCAGTAGGTCAGGCAGCATCCAGGGAACAGGAGAATCGACGTTTCGGGCATAAGCACTTCTTCAGGAAGGGCTTATGCCCGAAACGTCGATTCTCCTGTTCCCTGGATGCTGCCTGACCTGCTGCGCTTTTCCAGCAACACATTTTCAGCTCAGATTCCACTTCCTTAGTAAACCACGGCTCACGCGTTCTATATCTTCCTCCCTGCCTGACAGGTACATACTTGCCTAGGACACACAGGAGCTTTTCCTTGAGAATGAACCTTCCAGCTCAGCGAGCAAACCTACTTCCAGAACCGCAACCTGAGCTACAAATCTTCTCAAAACCTGCGAACAATAATATATTTCCCTGTCAGGATTGTGAATGGTTTGTAGGGTAGCTTGCAGGGGTGGTGTTCCCGTGTATCTGTTGCCCTCATCCTTCTTGATGGAAGTGGTCGTGGGTTTGGAAGGTGCTTTCTGATCATCTTTGTGAAGTTCTGCAGTGCATCTTGTAGATGGTACACATCATACTGCATGTCCACCCATGCTGAACTGGTTTCTGAACTGAACTAATTCCATATGCCAACCATGCTGACCCAAAGCCACCCAACTACCCTTTCTAATCTCATCTTCCTGCGCACAATCCCATACCCTTTAGCTTACAGCACTTAAGGTACAGATCCAGGTACCTTTTTTAGGAGTTTAGGGTCTCTGCGTCCACGACCAGCTCAGGCAATGATTTCCAGACACCCACCACCCTCTGTATAAAAAGGCTTTTCCCCACATCTCCTCTAATCCTTCTGCCTTTCAGTTTGAATCAATGACCCCTGGTTTTTGAACTCTCTGCCCAGGGAAACAGGTTCCTCCTGTCATCTCTATCCCTCACAATGTTGTATCCCTCAATCATGTCATCCCTCAGCTTCCTCCGTTCCAAGGAAAACAATCCCAACCTCTCCACATAGCGACAATTCTCCAACCCTGGCAACACTCCAGTAATTCTTCTCTGTACTTTATCCAGGGCGAGTACGGTCTTTCTGTAATGTGGTGATGAGACCTACATACAATACTCTTGTTATAGCCTCATCAGTGCAGATTTGACCTGCCTTTTGTGTACAGGACATGCCTGGGCAGATGCCAGTGTTGTAGCTGTACTGGAGCAGCTGGGCTCGGAGTGCAACAAGTTCTGGAATACAGGTCTTCAGAACTATTGCTGGAAGTGGTCAGGGCCCATAGCCTGTATAGTATCCAGTGCCTTTAAGCATTTCTTGAAAGCACGTGGAGCAAATCAAATTGGCTAAAGACTGGAATGTGTGTTTCTGAGGAGCATTGGAAGAGACCGAGATGAATCATCCAATTGGCACTTCAGGCTGAAGATTATTGCGAAGTCTTCGGCCTTACCTTTTGCATTGATGTGTTGGTCTCTTCCATCACTGAGAATGGGGATATTTCTGGAGCCTACTCCAGTGAGTTGAACATATTTTAAATTAAATTGTATTAAGCATGAAATAATGATACACAGACATACAAAGACCAAAGAACAAAGAAACTTTACAGCCCAGGAACAGGCCATTCAGCACTCCAAGCCTGAGCCAATCCAAATGTACTGTCTAAACCTGTCACCCACTTCCTAAGCATCTGTATCCCTCTGCTCCCCACCTACTCATGCATCTGTCCAGAAGTACCTTAAATGAATCTACCGTGCCGTGCCTGCCTGTACCTCTACTGGCAACGCGTTCCCTCTGTGTGAAGTACTTGCCGCTTGTATCCCCAATAAACTTTTCACCTCTCACCTTGAACACGTGACCTCTTGTTATTGAAGCCCTCACTCTGGGAAAAAGCTTGTCTCTATCCACCTGACTATATCCCTTCATGATTTTGTAGATCCCAATCAGGTCCCCCCTCAATCTCCTTTTTTCTAATGAAAAGCATCCTAACCTACTCAACTCTCTTCATAGCTAGCACCTTCCATACCAGGCAACATACTCGTAAACCTTCTGTGCACCCTCTTCAAAGTGTCCACATCCTCTTGGTAATGTGGCGACCAGAACTGTACACAGTATTCTAAATGCGGCCAAACCAATTTTGATATGTCCTGCCAGCTCTTATACTCAATATCCTGTCCGATGAAGACAATAGACAATGGGTGCAGGAGTAGGCCATTCTGCCCTTCGAGCCTGCACCGCCATTCAATATGATCATGGCTGATTATCCTTAATCAGTATCCTGTTCCTGCCTTATCTCCATAACCCTTGATTCCACTATCTTTGAGAGCTCTATCCAACTCTTTCTTAAATGAATCCAAAGACTGGGCCTCCACTGCCCTCTGGGGCAGAGCATTCCACACAGCCACCACTCTCTGGGTGAAGAAGTTTCTCCTCATCTCTGTCCTAAATGGTCTACCCTGTATTTTTAAGCTGTGTCCTCTGGTTCGGCACTCGCCCATCAGTGGAAACATGTTTCCTGCTGCCAGAGTGTCCAATCCTTTAATAATCTGAAAAATCACACAACACCAGGTTATAGTCCAACAGGTTTAATTGGAAGCACACTAGCTTTCGGAGCGATGCTCCTTCATCAGGTGATCACCTGATGAAGGAGCGTCGCTCCGAAAGCTAGTGTGCTTCCAATTAAACCTGTTGGACTATAACTTGGTGTTGTGTGATTTTTAACTTTGTACACCCCAGTCCAACACCGGCATCTCCGAATCATGTTTAATAATCTTATATGTCTCAATCAGATCCCCTCTCAGTCTTCTAAACTCAAGGGTTTACAAGCTCTGTCGCTTCAGTCTTTCAGTGTAAGGTAATCCCACCATTCCAGGAATTGACCTCGTGAACCTACGCTGCACTCCCTCAATAGCCAGAATGTCTTTCCTCAAATTTGGAGACCAGAACTGCACACAGTACTCCAGGTGTGGTCTCACCAGGGCCCTGTACAGTTGCAGAAGCACCTCTTTGCTTCTATACTCAATTCCTCTTGTTATGAAGGCCTGCATGCTATTAGCCTTCTTCACTACCTGCTGTACCTGCATGCTTACCTTCATTGACTGGTGTACAAGAACACCCAGATCTCTCTGTACTGCCCCTTTACCTAAATTGATTCCATTGAGGTAATAGTCTGCCTTCCTGTTCTTGC
>NC_057734.1:35539841-35555482 GCF_004010195.1 Chiloscyllium plagiosum
CAACCAATTTTCAATCCAATTTAGTACTTTGCCCCCAATACCATGCACCCTCATTTTACTCACTAACCTCCTGTGTGGGACTGTATCAGAAGCTTTCTGAAAGTCCAGTTACACTACATCTACTGGATCTCCCTCGTCCATCTTCAGAGTTACATCCTCAAAAGATTCCAGAAGATTAGTCAAGCATGATTTCCCCTTTATAAATCCATGCTGACTCTGTCCTATCCTGTTACTACTATCCAGATGTGCTGTAATTTCATCCTTTATAATAGACTCCAGCATCTTTCCCACTACTGAGGTCAGACTAACTGGTCTATAATTTCCTGCTTTCTCTCTCCCACCTTTCTTAAAAAGTGGTATAACATTAGCCAGGAACCGACCTCAGGAATCGACCTTGAATCTATCGAACTCTGGAAAATAATCACCAACGCATCCACGATATCCCGAGCCACCTCGTTCAGTACCCTGGAATGTAGACCATCAGGCCCCGGAGACTTATCAACCTTCAGACCTAACAGTCTCTCGAACACCAAATCCTGGCAAATATAAATTCCCTTAAGTTCAGGTCCTTCAGCCACTGTTACCTCAGGGAGTTTACCTTCGTACCTCATTTTTCCTCTGCGTATTTCCTTCTTAGTAATCCTCTGTTGCTCTGGCAAATATAAATTCCCTTAAGATCAGGTTCTTCAGCCACTGTTACCTCAGGGAGATTACTTGTGTCTTCCCCAGTGAACACAGATCTGAAGTACCCATTTACTTCTTCTGCCATTTCTTTGTTCCCCGTAATATATTCCCCTGTTTCTGTCTTCAAGGAGCCAATTTTAGTCCTAACCATTTTTTTGCCTTGCACATACTTAAAAAAGCTTTTACTATCCTCCTTTATATTATTGGCCAGTTTACCTTCGTACCTCATTTTTCCTCTGCGTATTTCCTTCTTAGTAATCCTCTGTTGCTCTTTAAAAGCTTCCCAAGTCCTCAGTTTTTCCACTTATCTTTGCTATGTTATACTTTTTCTCTTTTAACTTTATATGAGCCCATGCCTCATCTTTCTTCCTTTTAGGAATGAACTGATCCTGCAACTTCACTGCATTATACACAGAAATATCCGCCATTGTTCCTCCACGGTCATCCCTGCTAAGGTATTGCACCCATTGAACTTTGGCCAGCTCCTTCCTCATAGCTCCATAGTTCCCTTTATTCAACAGTAGTACTGTCACTTCTGACTTCTCCCTCTCAAATTGCAGATTGAAGCTTAATGTATTATGGCCACTACTTCCCAATGGCTCCTTCACTTCGAGGTCTCTGACACAATACCAGATCCAGAATTGCCTTCTCCCTGGTCGGCTCCAGCACCAGCTGCTCTAAGAATCCATCTCTGAGGCACTTCACAAAGTCTCTTTCTTGAGGTCCAATACCATCCTGATTCTCCCAGTCTACCTGCATGTTAAAATCCCCCATAACAACTGTAGTAACATCTTTGCGACAGGCCAATTTCAGCTCCTGATTCAACTTACATCCGACATCCAGACTACTGTTTGGGGGCCTGTAGATGACTCCCAAGAGAGTCTATTTACCCTTAGTATTTCTCAGCTCTATCCACACTGACTCTACATCCCCTGATTCTAGGTCCCCCCGCGCAAGGGACTGAATATCTTCCCTTATTAACAAGGCCACCCCGCCCCCTCTGCCCGTCAGTCTGTCCTTACAATAGCACGTGTAGCCTTGAATATTCATTTCCCAGGCCCTGTCCACTTGAAGCCACGTCTCAGTTATCTCCACAATATCGTATCTGCCAATTTCCAAAAGAGCCTCAAGCTCATCCATCTTATGTCTAATGCTTCGTGCATTCATGTATAGTATTTTTAATTTGTTACTGCTCTCACCCTTCCCATCAACCCCTATTTCACTCATCCTTACAGCATGATCCCTTTCCAAGTTTTCTGCCTCATTGATATAGTTGCCTTTCTTGACTTCTCTTGTTCTAACTTTCCCTTCAATTACCTTTTTAAACATCCAGTTTGTCCCCTCCCCCCCGCTACTTAGTTTAAATGTAGCGGTGTTGCAGGCCTGCCAGAATGCTGGTCCCTAACCTATTAAGGTGCAAATCGTCTCTCTTGTAGAATTTATGCTTACCACAAAATATACCCCAGTGATCCAAGAACTTAAATCCTTGCTTCCTGCACCAGTTCCCCAACCACACGTTCAAGTCCACTATCTCCCTGTTTCTGGCCACACCAGCCCGAGGAAGTGGAAGCAAACCAGAGATAACCACCTTGGACATCCTGCTTTTCCGCCTTCTTCCTAGTTCTCCGAAGTCCTGCTGTAGTATGTTCCTCCTCTTCTTCCCGCCATCATTTGTGCCAACATGTACCACCACCTCTGGCTCTTCACCCTTGTCCTTGAGGATTTCCTGCACTCTGTCCGCGATGTCTTTCACCCTGGCACCAGGAAGGCAACACACCATCCTTAAATCCTGTCCGCTGCCACAAAAACCCCGGTCAGTTCCTCTCAGGATGGAGTCCCCTATTAGCACGGCTCTGTGCGATGTCCGACTCTTCCGCTCTGCCTCTGCGCCAACTTTTGATTGACAGACCTGGCCGCCTTGCGAACTGGCAGTGTCATCAGTCTCTACTGTTTCCAAAAGCTTCAACTTGTTCCTGACAGGTACTTCTCCTGGGGTCTCTTGCACCTGTCTCCTCTCTGCCTTCCTCATCGTCTGCCCTCTTCTGCTCTCTTCTGGCATGATTGGTGTAATAACCTCGCTGAAGGGCTTGTCCGGAAAGATCTCGTTCTCTCGGATGAGCCTAAGGTCCTTGAGTTCTTTCATCAGCGCTGCAATATGCTCCGTCAATAGCTGAACGTGCACACACTTTCCACACATATACGAGCCAGACACACCAGAGTCGTGGACCTCCCACATGACTGAACCAGCTGGGCAGTCATGTCTTCATTCTCTTCAACTGTGGCGTAATCACTTCACTCAACCTCCTTGTCAAAGACTGCTGAGCTGAAGCCTCACTCTTCGATCCAAACTTCCTTAGACCCTCTTTTTGTGGCAAGTCTGTGGACTTAGAGGAGGAGGGAGGGAGGGAGGCCCTACTTTGTAGGACCTGGGGTTTAGAACACACACACTCTAATAGCAATCACTTACCTTCCCGACCGGCTTTGCGCTCCGCCTGAACTTCCGCCCAGCTCCCGCCGCTCTCGGCTCCGAAAAGACCGCAGAATAGAGAAGAAAACTCTGTTACCGGAAGTGTTTAGAACAGATAAGAAAGAAGAGTTGGATAGACAATTGGTGCTTAAAGTTAGCAGAGCATCAAGACCAGATGAGATATGTCCAAGGACATTGAAGGAAGCAATGTTCCCTCAAAGCTGCACAGCTGTGTTTGTGTATGGTGTCTCTGAGGGTCCATACATGTTAATTGATATGCCAATAATATTTGCAGCATTAACTTCTGGTTCTAAAGTCACTGACACACATGGACTTTAGAGGTCTGCATAGAGGAAAAATAATGGGAACGTTGGAAGGAAGTGAAAATTGCAGAAGTATTAACCATAATATTTCCATCTTCCTGAGGCTCAGGAGAAGTGCCAGAAGACTGGAGAATTGCAGACGTAAGCCCAACAATTACAGACCAGTTAGTTTAACTTCAAAGGTGGGGAAGGTCTTGAAACAATTATTTGGGATAGAATTAGTAGTCACATGAGAAAAAGCAGGCTGATTAGTGTAGTGTATGATACCAAAATGATATCTCCAAACCAGATTACAAAGTGTGAATGGAAAATGGCAATAACCAATTGATTGAGAGTGGCTTATGGAAATGTGTGAGAACAGGCCATTTTGCATGAAGATTAACATGTTTATAACAATCAAGGACAATAGGAAAAGTACTCAGAAGATTAAGAGAAAGCAAATGTGTAATTCAGCACATAACATCAAATTCAGCCTGCTGTTAATACTGTGTTATGGACCAGACCAGACCACTCAAAACATTCTTAAGCAGGCTGCCCAGACCATAACTTTGCAATTTGTTTCGGTAAGTGTACAATGAAAATTACCCGGATTAGGTTAGTGAGGTTGACTACCAGGTTTAAAACAGACAAAAGATTTATTCACAAAATTACACAATGAAACACGAAGAACAGAATAAAGAACTCCTACAGAACGGAGTCTGTCCAAACTAGACTTAAGTATGCTGTTCCAAATATACACAACAGTCCCAATAAGCAAACCGCCTTTAAAACACAAAACACAAAAATGGTCAGATACTTACAGGTTGAAGTTAGAAGGGCAGAAGTGAGAGTTTCCACACAGCTCACTGTTAAACTCCCAAGCAATTCTGGACTGAATGAAACTGCTCAGCTGGTGAGCTGACCACACCCCTTTCATTCTACAGGTCACTTCTAAAACATGACCACTTTGGCCTGAAGTCTCTTCTGTTTACATATAAACAAAAGGCCTCTTAAAATCCTTTTCATCTCTGTTCCAAACCAGTCTGATGGGAGCCCAGCCTGGTTTATTACCTCTCTGAAAAAAATCAAGGACAGCGTCTCCTTAAGCCAAAGAACAGCTTTTAGAAAATAAAACTCCAGCTTTGTGACACCTCCCCTCTTAAAGAAAAAGAATCATCAATACAAAAAGATGACTTCATTTTTAACCCTTCAAAAATCCGGTTAGTAGTCTAAATACGCATACACACTATATTAACTATAAATATGCAAACATGCACAATCACTTGCAAATTCAGGCCACGGTACACCCACCACTGAATGTCTCCATAACACATTGGCAATCATGTTTTCGTGACCTGCCACATGCACAATTGTCAAACTGAATGGCTGCAACAACAAGCCCCATCTAAACAGGTTGGCATTTCTGTCCTTAAATTTTTCCACAAATGCCAATGGGTTATGATCAGTGTATACGATTGTCTCAGATGCATTGCTGGTAATATCAACAGTGTAATGTTGTGTTGCCAACACCAAGCTTAAAGTTTCTTTCTCCACCATTGAATATTTCTGTTGATGAACATTCAACTTGTTGGAAAAATACCCAATGGGTCTTCCTATTCCCTTATCACCGTCCTGCAGGAGCACCGCACGGACACCCACTTCACTGGCATCGATAGCCACCTTGAAAGGCTTCATGTACTCTGGTGTGTCTAATACTGGGGCAGTGGTTAACACAGTTTTTAGGCTGTCAAATGCCTTTTGACAGACTGCTGTTCACTGAAATTTTTTGCCCTTTTTTAGCAATCCAGTGAGTGGAGCATCCACACTGCTAAAGTTCAGCGCAAACGTCCGGTAAAATCCACTCAATCCCAGGAACCGTTGTACCGCTTTTTTCAGCGACAGTGTGGGAAATTCTCCAATTACTTTTGTTTTTGCATCCCGTGGGGCTATTTGTCCATGTACAATAACATGACCCAGGAAGGTGACTTGGGCCTTGGCAAATTCACTTTTAGCTAGGTGTACCACCAAGCCTGCCTTCTGAAGATTGAACAAGTCTGATAAATGCTGTAAATGTTCCTTCCATGAGTGACTAAAAATCACCAGGTCGTCAATATACACCACACAGTTGGGTAATCGGGCAATGATCTTAGTCAGTCTCTGAAATGTGGCTGGAACGTTTTTCATAACAAATGGCATGACTTTGAACTGATATAGTCCATTTGGTGTTACGAAAGTCGAAATTGCCTTTGCTCTCTCTGACAGAGGTACTTGCCAGTAGCCTCTGAGCAAGTCCAACTGAGAAATGTAAATTGCTTGTCCCACTTTTTCAACACAGTCCTCCAACAGTCTTTGCAATGGCGTTGACTTTGCAATAGTCCACACATAACCATTGACTACCATCTGGCTTTGGCACCATGACTATGGGTAAGCTTCAGATGCTGTAACTCACTTCAATTATGCTATCTTGGAGCATGCGCTCTATTTCCTTCTGAACTTGTGCCAACTTTAGAGGGTTGCTTAATCGGAACAGCATCACCTATATCTACACCATGCAGAATTAGGTTTGTATTTCCCAGTATATTTCCACATATCTCCCCATGTGATAGTAATAACTCTTTCAGGTCATTTTGATTTTCTTGTGGAAGGTAACTAAATAACTTATTCCAATTTTTGACAACTTCTTCATTGTCCAATTTGATTTGAGGAATGTCCAATTCAGAATCCTCTGAACTTGGTTCTTCATTTTGTGCTGTAATCATTAACACCTCCTCCGTTTGCTTTCCTTCCCTTTTGAGCCTATGCACATGACACACTCTGTGAGATTTTGGCCTGTCTTGAGTCCTTATCAAGTAGTTCACACCATTCAATTTCCTCTCAATTTGATAAGGTCCACTAAACCTGGCTTTTAAAGGTTGATCTGTCACTGGAAGTAACACCAATACCTTATCCCCAATTGCAAAATTGCAAATTTGTGATTTCTTATCCACTTCCTGTTTCATTGTACGCTGTGATACTTTTAAATGTTGTCTAGCCAACTCTCCAGCTCTATTTAATCATTGTCTAAAATTTGACACATAGTCCAAATGGGTGATCTCTGAATTCTAACTTATTAATTTCTTCTTAATCAATTTTAATGGTCCTCTTACTTCATGCCCAAAAATTAATTTAAATGGACTGAATTTGGTCGATTCATTCGGTGCATCTCTGATCACAAAAAATAAAAACAGAGCTCTCTTATCCCAATCATCTGGATAATTCTGACCCTAAGCCTTCAACCTGGTCTTTAGTGTTTGATGCCATCTCTCTAGCGCTCCCTGTGATTTCCAGATGGTACGCAATAGATTTGAATTGCTTTATTCCCAAGTTATCCATAACCTCCTTGAATAGTTTGGATGTAAAGGTTGATCCTTGATCTGATTGGGTCTCTATTGCCAGACAGTATCTAGTAAAATCAATTAAGTAATTCTTCTACAACCTTTTTTGCTGTCATATTGTGTCATGAGATTGCCTCTGGAAATCTAGTCGACACATCCATTATTGTTAATAAATACATATTCTCACTTTTTGTTTGAGGGAGGGGCCCTACACAATCAATCAAGACTCTTGTGAAAGGTTCCTCAAATGCTGGAATAGGTATTAAAAGTGCAGGTTTTATTACTGTATGTGGTTGTGTGATTAGCTGACATATATGACATAGCTGGCAAAATTCATCTACATCTTTGTGTAGTCCACACCAGTAAAAAATGTTGTTGTATTTTAGCCTGTGTTTTCCTCACCCTTAAATGACCTCTAAGTGATAGCTCATGGACCATTCGCAGCACTTCCTTGCTGGACCCTACTGGCAAAACAAATTGATGAATCTGTGCCCATTTCTCATCTGCTTGAATGTGTAATGGTCTCCATTTCCTCATTAGGACATCATTTGTTAAGCAATAACACACATGAATGCATTCACTCTCCTCTGTAAATGCCCTTTGATATAACAGTTTTAAGTTCTCACCTTTCTGCTGTAATTCAATCAGCTCAGCAGAGCTAAAGATACTTGCACGTTTACCTATTTGCTCCTTCTCTGTGCCACTTACCTGATCAAATAAAGTCTCGATAACACTATGTCAGCTTCCTTATGTGTGGCTTTTGATCCCTCCGGTTCAGCTTGCCTCTGTGATCTTGTGATCACACAGTCAGGGAAACTTCCTGGATAAACATTCTTCATTTCTTTAGTTGGCTGCATCTCCACTGGCTTTTCAACTAGAGTAGGCAGCACACCTACTGGTGAATCAGCTATATAATTTGCAAGGACAAATTGTATTCCTGGAGCTGAGAGTTAGTCCAGTACTCCTACCACAAATTCTCCACTCTTCTCTGGCCTCTTTAGCCTCACTTTACATAATTGAGCACTTTTTGTCTCACCATGAATTCCTGTTACCAGTACCTTTTCAGGCAATTGTCCGTCAGGAGTATATGTCTCCTCATCCTTCAGCATTACAGACTGAGAGGATCCTGTGTCCCTTAATATTGTAACCTCTTTACCTGTTACTCCTGGCTTATGTGAATAAACTTTACCCTTGCGTGTATATTTGTTAAGCAGATCTGGCACTTCCTCCTTAATAAACCTCTGATCACCTTGTACACTCTGAGGCAGTTATTTAATTTCCCTTGTGCTTTTTGTTACTAGTCCAACAATACTTTCAGGCTTGACTGGTTTTCCTACATCTGGCTTTCTCCTAGCCCACCAACACTGTGATTAGATTAGATTCTCTACAGTATGGAAACAGGCCCTTTGGCCCAACAAGTCCACTCCGCCCATCCGAAGAGTAACCCACCCAGACCCACTCCCCTACATTTACCTCTGACTAAGGCACCTAAAACTATGGCCAATTTAGCATGGCCAATTCACCTGACGTGTACATCTTTGTGATTGTGGGAGAAAACCGGAGCACTCGGAGGCAATCCATGCAGACACAGGGAGAACATGCAAACTCCACACAGACAGTTGCCCAAGGTGGGAATCGAACCCAGGTCCCTGGTGCTGTGAGGCAGCAGTGGTAACCACCGAGCCAAATTTCTGGAAGCCAAACCGAGTTTTATGGACCAGCTCATAGTCATCAGCCCCTTCAGCTGCTAACCTTGCTCTTCCACATGAGTTCGCACTACTTAAGGCAGTGAAGTTTTGAATTCCTCCAAAATAGTTACCTCTCTAAAGGCATCATAGGTTTGCTTGATTTTTAAAGCTCTTATTCATCTATTGAAATTACTCTGTTTGATCCTTTCAATATCAATATCAACCAAGGTCCATCCTTAGATTCTTGAAATGTTATCTATAGGCTTCTGGTACAAGCTCCCTAAACACTTACAATGGCTTTTTTCACTTCCTCATAGTCCCCAGATAGCTCCTCTGATAGTGATGTGAACATCTCACCTGCCCTACCTACAAGTTTTGGTTGGATCCACAAAATCCACTGACCACTGCATTTGTTTAGCCACCTTTTCAAATGAGATGAAAAAGGCTTCCATATCATTCTCATCAAATTTTGGCAAGACTTGAACAATACTTAAACAGTTTCTCACTAGACTTCTGACTACCAGAGGCTTGCTCATCCTCACTCTCTTCCTCACTAGGCCTATCCTCAGCCTTTATCTCCAGCCTTTTAAGCTGACTTTCCTTTTTAAGTGTCGGTATTTGAAGATCAAAGGTTCTCTCTTTTTATTTCTCTGCCCTCTCTTTTTCCCTCTCTTCTGCTTTTAATCATAACTCAAACTGTTTCATTTCTGCTGCTCTCTCCTTATCTCTCGCCTCTCACTCAAGCTGCTTCATTTGCAATTGAACTCTTGCCATCTCTATAGATTCTGATGGTTTCTCCAGCAAGTTTAAATGCTGAGCTACTGCTGTAGTTATCTCTCCTTTCCTCACAGAAGCTGGCTAATCCAATTCCAGCTTCTCTGCCAATTCCTGCAGCTTGGTCTTATTCACTTTTTGCAACACTTCCAAAGTCACTGTAGCCACATCCAGAAACCTTTGGACGACTGAAAGAGCCATTACTAATCCAAGCTTTGTCTACCCAATCAAACCAACACCCGAACTAATGACAACAACACTTACCACTCACTGTTTAAAATCCGGCAAAGAGCCCCCAATCTGTTTTGTATTAAGCCAGACCACTCAAAACATTCTTAAGCAGGCAGCCCAGACCATAACTTTGCAATTTGTTTCGGTAAGTGTACAGTGAAAATTACCCGGATTAGGTTAGTGAGTTTGACTACAGGTTTTAAAACAGACAAAAGATTTATTCACAAAATTACACAATGAAACATGAAGAACAAAATAAAGAACCCCTACAGAACTCAGTCTAAAAAAAACAGATTTAAGTTTGTTGTTCTGAATATACACAACAGTCCCAATAAGCACACCCCCTTTAAAAAACAGTACAAAAAATGGTCAAATGCTTACAGATTGAAGTTAGAAGGGCAGAAGAGAGAGTTTCCACACAGCTGACTGTTGAACTCCCAAGCAGTTCTAGACTGAATGAAACTGCTCAGTTGGGGAGCTGACCACTTCACTTTCATTCTACAGGTCACTTCTAAAACATGACCACTTTGGCCTGAAGTCTCATCTGTTTACACAAAAACAAAAGGCCTCTCAAAATACTTTTCATCGCTGTACCAAACCGTTCTGATTGGAGCCCGGCCTGGTTTATTATCCCTCTGAAAAAAATCAAGGACAAAATATCCTTGAGCCAAGCACTTAGAAAAAAAGGACTAGCTTTGTGACAATTGGGTGCTCTTCAAAGTACGTGGGGCATCCCGTCAGGACTGGGCCATGAATGGTGCAGAAAACTACAGAAATTGAGCCTTCAGGTTAACCAATTCTATGGGTTCCCTGATGTGCAGAAGGATGAGACTCTTTAGTTGCTTTGTTTCTCTTTTAATAAATGTTATTTGAATTATTAAAGTTAATCATTATAATAGAATAAGATCCTTTGTCCTTGACCATTTTTCAATCTCATCTGAAAGAATGCCATGACTCTAAAAACCTGAATGTTACAATTAGGAAGAGTCAACATGGATCTTCAAATTGGAAAGTATGTTTAACTAACTTTTTGGAGAATTTTGAAGAGGTTACAGAAAGAATCAGTAAGGTAATGCTGTTGGCGAGGTTTATGTGGACTTCCAGAAGGCATTTGAAACAGTGGCATACAACAGATTTGTTGGCAACGTTGTAGGTAATGTAATAAAGGAGATGCAGATATGAAGTTGTCATTGGAAACAGAAAGTTATGGATTTCTTTCTGGGTTGGAGGAAGGCTTGTAGTTGAATTTTCCAGGGATCAGTATGGGAACCTTTGCCCTTCTTATACATATTAATGATCTAAATCTTGGTATGCAGAGGGCAATTTATAAGTTTGTAGATGATATGAAAGTAAACTGCATGGAGGACAATGTAAAGCTTTAGAAGAATACAGATAAAGTTTGTGGATGCGTGGCAGATAAAATTCAATGCAGGTAAGTGCGAGGTGATTTATTTTGCAGGAAGATATGAATAGACAATATAAATATGTACAATTCTAAAGAGAATGCTTGAACAGAGGGACTTAGAAACATCTGTACTCAAAGCATTGAAGGTAGCAGGAAAGGTGCTGAGGCAGTGAATAAAGCATAAGGTATTCCAGGATCTATTAATAGGGACATAAAGTAAAAAAGAAAGGTTACACTGGACCTCAGCTAGAATGTTGTGTACAGCTCTGGGTACCACACTATAGAGATAATGTGAACACATTGGAGAGAGTGGAGCAGAGATTTGCAAGAATAGTTAGAGGGATGAGAAACTTCAGTAAGGAGGATTGATTGGAGAGACTGCAAATATTCTCCTTGGAGTGAAGAAGCCTAAGGGGAGATCTGATAGAAATTTTCATAATCATGACAGAACAGTAAAAGAAAAGATCAAGAATAAGTAGGCACAGATTTAAATTGATTCTTAAAATAAATAAATGTGATGTGAGGAAAATCTTTTTCACAGATTGAATTGTTTGGGTCTGTCTGGAAGTGTGATGGAGGCAGGATCAATTGAGGCATTCAAGAGGGTATTAGATGAATATTTAAATAGAAACAATGCGCAAGGGTGTCAAGAAAAGGCAGGAGAATGAGCATTAAGTCATAATGCTCACTTAGAGAGCCAGTGCAGTCATAATGAGCTAAAAGGTTTCCTTCTGTACCTGATTCTGCAACTCTAAGTTTGTGAATTATGTTTCCTTTTGTAACATAACTAAAATTCCGGCTGTAACATGGCATTTAAATATAAATATTATCAAGAGGATTACACACTTAATCCATTGAAATATTTACCTCCATTCCAATTTTTTTGAAAAGAAATGTCTTGTTTTCTCAATGCTTGATTTTAGCTTAGGAACTTCTACAAGTAGTAGAAAGGATGGAAGCCTTGGATTTATTTAATTGTTCAAAAAACATATAAGATCATGAAGGGTCTTGACATGGTAGATGTGGAGAGGATGTTTCCTCTCATGGGAGAATCTAAAACTAGGATTCACTGTTTAAATATTAGGGATTGCCCATTTAAAACAGATATGAAGTGTATTTTTTTTCTCTTAGAGGGACTTCAGTCTTTAGAACTGTATTCCTGAAAAGCTGGTGGAAGCAGGGCTCTCAAATATTTTTAAGGCAAAGGTGGATAGATTATTGCTAAGCAAAGTGGTGAAACATCATCAAGAGTTTGCAGGGAATGTGGATTAGTGATTATAATCAGATCAACTGTGATTGTATGGATTGGTGGACAGACTTGAAGAGCTGAATGGTCTACTCTTCCTTGTTTGTAACTTGGTAAGTAAGTAATATTTGCTACATACACACATGCGGATGTAAATATAGAAAAGGTGCATAATGAGTACATGATTTTTGCCTAGAAGTGCATGGCTATAGATAGAGTGATTGATAGACTTAATGGTGCATGCACTGTAAACTGATAGATGCATCCAAATCTAGAAATTAACATGACAATACGAATCAATCTGGCTGACAAAATTGACCTTGCTCACTCTTGCCAGTCCTAGGAATTGCAATCAGTTGTCAGCTGAACCTACATATTTGTTGTTAAGCTAAATAGACGGAACAAAACCTTTGGCCAAGTGCGATGCAGTCTGCCATGTTGTCAATATAGTCAGACATCGTCTCCACATTTTTAGGCTGCAGTGTGAAATCTCACAGCATCTCTGTGGCCTTTGTGACTCCAGTTGGGGAAAGAGACTGGTCAGCAAGTGTGCATTCTGCAGACACTTTAACGTTATCAGCTGCCTGGCCTCCTCCATTCAAGACTGGGGTGCATCTCTGATTGTATCATCTTTCAGTTCTGTTGTGTACAGTATCATCCATCTCAACACACTTTTCCATGTTTGTCCTTGCTGATATTCTCACACAGTCCCTGATAGTGAGGGAAAAGCCTCATCATCAGGTTGGTTGGCTTCATCATGCTGCCCTTTGTTGCCAGAGTTTTGCATAATTGTAGCTTGTTGAACATAGCGTGACAGAAACAATTGACGATTGTGGTTTCCAACACCATTTTCCATGCCTTCTTCATCACAGAAATGTCTTATCAAACATTTGGGTTGTATTCCTGCTTCTTATCAGTGGCCTTACTAACCTGAGAGACCTGATAACCTGAATTGATGGTAGATGTAATGTTTTGAACTTCTCCAAGGGCTTCAGGGGTTTGTCTCCACAGGAACGCAGATGAGGCCTTTATCATCAACTCAGGACACCGAGGTTAAGGATTTGAAAACAAACTGGAGTGACACTCATTTCTGACTGTTATGTAATGAACTCTGTCAGAAATGCTTGTGCATGCAGGGCAAAGGAGGCCAAAGTGGGAATGAACTTTGATAACTATGTAACCAAATAACCTTGAGAGACTACTCATCAGAGCTGCCCAGTTGTAAAGAATATCCATTAAGGGGATGTCTTCAATTGTAAGCAAACCAGTGGCAAAGACGTGTAGAAAAGGGGGAGAAAACTTTTATCGTAAATCATAATCTGATACAATTATAAAATGTTATGATTGTGGTGAGAAGTAATAACATTTTTAAAAAATAAATTTGAACACTGAGTTATTAACTGAAAAAAACCCAAAAGATTTCACATTTTAAACAAAAAATCTTTTACTGTAAAAAAGTTAAATAAAGCAAGAGCTGTTAACTTCATGCATATTTTGTAAACATTTATACTTCTTAATCTCAACAAAAGACTATTTGATCTGGTTTTATATTCCAACCAAGAGTTTCCCTGTTCTTTATTCAGTCTTGTGGACTCCTTGACTTCTCCAGGGATCAAATCAAGGTGTGCTGCAGATCTCAGGAATTCAATTGATTCTCGTAAGTCTTCCACTGTTCTCAAAATTATAAGATTTCCGACAACTATCATCCAGATAGATAACCCTTCAACTCTACTGCAGTATTTCATCTGTATACCTAAAACACAGGCTTCACTGTTTCTTGTTTAGTAACTTCAAATCAGAAAACACGCTTGGTTTCTGATTACCCTCTGCTATGATATACAGCTCCTAACAGATACCCTGCCTGCTTGACTCTAAGTATCTGCCAGGTTTCAATTGATTGCTTTAATAAAAAAAATCACACTTCTCACCTAACCAAAATGAAACAAAAACTTATCTTTGATCTATATTCACAGTATACCAGAGATGTCCCAGAAAGAGAGTATAACATTATCTCCAGTTTCCAAATCTATTATGGGCACCATATGAATGATCTACCTTCCTGAGGATGACAGCTGCAGGCATCTCAATTTCACCAGCAAATTCAGCAAAAGGGTCAATGAATGTTTAGTGGTTCCCACTTCCAACTCTGATGTAATTAAACAAACATTGGCTAGCCCTCAACTGCATTTACTTAGGTTTGTTTACCAGTTTGTCAACCTAACAAACTTCATTTACTTTACATATGCAAATTTAAATCACCAAATTAATTAAATTCCTAAAATACATGGGTCATGACATTAGATTCTCATAACAAAATTACTCTTGCCTTACTTATAAACATTGTTGTTTATAAGTAAAACTAACAAAAATCAAATTAAAAAAATGATAATTTTGTAATGTGAAATATTTTACCGTGTAAAGTTAAGCTGTAATGTCTGAAATTAAGCCATGGTACTTGCTAGCATACCAATAGGTCATTTGACTGAAAGATCACTCCATTAACAAAGTGAATGTATCCAATATATGTAAAAATAGCACAATGGTGGAATTTTGTTATCCCTTATATCATGTTTGTGTGCCCACACTTCCACATCCTTTTTTTTTATGTTAAATAGAACACAGAACATACATTTTACAGGGCAGTACAGATCCTTTGGCCTTCAATGTTGCGTCCACCTGTGAAACCAATCTAAAGCCCATCTAACCTACACTATTCCATTATCATCCACTTACCCATTTACCAGTATATTAACATCATTCCTATTCAGATGTCCAAAACCCAAACAAAATGTATTCCTTCTTCCTGATATTATACTTTTAGTGATACATTTTTTTCTCCATAATCTCCAATTCTTCCCTGTTGTAGTACAGACTCAGGGAAAAAATCCTGAGATTGCTTCATGAAATCTTCCTCCTAAACTCATTCCTGAATCTCCGATATTAATTGTGCTGGACCACCTCTTCAACCTGTCTCAAGAAGGAAAAGAAAACCACTTATTTTCATACATCAATGCCAATAGTCAGAGGGAAATTGAGAAACAAACTTGTAAGAAGATCTCAGCTATCTGTAAGAATAATAGGGTGGTTATTGTAGGGGATTTTAATTTTCCAAACATCAACTGGGACTGCCATAGTGTTAAAGGTTTAGATGGAGAGGAATTTCTTAAGTGTGTACAAGACAATTTTCTGATTCAGTACGTGGATGTACCTACTAGAGAAGGTGCAAAACTTGACCTACGCTTGGGAAATAAGGCAGGGCAGGTGACTGACGTGTCAGTGCCCTGTCAGTGGGGGAGCACTTTGGGGCCAGTGACCATAATTCTATTTGTTTTAAAATAGTGATGGAAAAGGATAGACCAGATCTAAAAGTTGAAGTTCTAAATTTGAGAAAGGGCAATTTTGACGGTATTAGGCAAGAACTTTCAAAAGCTGATTGGAGGCAGATGTTCGCAGGTAAAGGGACGGCTGGA
>NC_057734.1:35557551-35596847 GCF_004010195.1 Chiloscyllium plagiosum
GGAGGCTGGTACAATTGCAACATTTAAGAGGCATTTGGATGGGTATATGAATAGGAAGGGTTTGGAGGGGATAGGGGTGGGTGCTGGCAGGTGGTACTAGATTGGGTTGGGATATCTGGTCGGCATGGACAGGTTGGATCAAAGGGTCTGTTTCCATTCTGTACATCTCTATGACTCTATGTATAAATGAGAAGTGTTATCTTAAAATAACAAGCTAATCACAAACATAGAGTAGTCCTGATCTTCTGTTCTGGTACTAAAGTAATATTCTGGGAGATGCTGAAAATCTAAACTGAAAGTTGACTGTCTCAGATTAATGAATTTGTAATGGTAGCTCTGTTTTTTCTCCAGTGATGCTGCCTGAGCAACTGAGTCTTTTTTTTTTAAACTTTGTCCCTGATTTTGGTTTACAGAGAGTAGCATAATTAAATTCTGATTGACCTTACCCTCCATTGTGCCCGCACTAGGTCTTGTCGATCTGTGGTTTTGCCCACCAAACAATGAACATATATCGTGGTTTTAGAGGATACAGGACCACTTCATCAATAGAACAAAATAGCTTGCATTATTTGATAGACTGATCTGGTCATTATAAAGTGTATCATCTGCTTTATACAAACAACTGTCACAAGAGATCTGTTATACTCTTATGCCCTGTGCACATTTACTCCATCACAGTATGGGAATCAGGTTTGTATGTGTGCATCTAATTGGTGTAAACTAATTACTTATAAAACAGCAACAATCACAGTAGCAACAGTAAGGAACATATAAGTAAAACACAAGGAACGATGGGAAGAAGTTCAAAATTAAAATTTAAAAGAAATTCACTAAGATGATCTGCAAGGCCCTTACTTTAGAAAAAAAACATAATCTGTAAATAAAAGAAACACAATCGAATGGCTGCATATATTTTTGAAATCTCTTAACTGCTTTCTTAATTTCTCCATTAAGCTAAGGGAGCATTATAACAATGAATGTTTTTAGTATGACATACAAAGAAATGTTACCATCCTTGTAAACTTATGAATGAGCATGATACACTACTATATTTAAAATGTCTTTAAAATAGTCCATTGGAAGCCTGCTAGAAAAGAGAAAGAAGGATTTAATAGAGCACCTTTTCACGATCTTATGGTATCCCAAAGAACTTCACAGCCAATTAAATACTTCTGAAGTGTAGTCACCTTTGTAATGTGGGAAACATAACAGTCGATTTATACATAGCAAGATCCCATAAACATCAATGAGATAATGACCAAATTACCTATTTCAGGATTGTAAGCTGAAAGATGAGTATTACCAAGGAGTATTACCCAATCTCCTTCAAAATGCTGTTATGACATGTTTTCGATGCAGTTCGGGTGGGGGAGGGGACTTGGTTTAATCAAAAGCTGACACCTATGGTAATGCAGCAATCTCTCAGTGCTCTACTTGGAGATTTTGAGCTCAAATTGCTAAACTGGCATTTGCACCCATAAATTTCCAATTCCAACAGCACGACCAATATAGAGCTAAGGCTGCCGAGTGGAAAATGCTAACAATGTAACAACATGCATAAAATATACTAGAGGTATATGTTAATACACTGTTGTATGTTTTATGCACAATTATATTTAAGATGTTTGGTAGGAGATTCCCAGAATACACTGAAAATATCTCTCTTCTACTCCTAACCAATCAAAAAGCAAAAACTCCAGGCAGCCTCGGAATCTGTGAAATGAGTTGAAATTCTATTTGATGGCTCTGATCTTTTTAACACTCCACAACAGATGCTCATCCATTGTGTCCAGGAGCTGTATTATTTTGAAGTAGGGTTCCAAAACTTTCTGATTTTGATAAGAACCTTGCATTATCAATGGTGTGTATCCTGAGTACAGACACCAGCATTTTGGGAGAAATGTTTATTTGAAGATGATTTACTTTTTGATGCATGTTGTTATGTTTGTAGAGAAGGTGATTGATGTAAATAGACTGTCATACTTCTGAGATTCTGTAAACTTTTATTTTGGGTACAGCTATTGGCTTTGGTGTACCTAGTTTGTGTGCTGGAGTGTGCCAACTGCATGTGCCATTGACTGCAGATGCTTGGATCAGCATATATAAGAATGGCAGTGTAGTCAGATCTAGTCTAGAGGCAGTGAGATTAAGAGAGACTTTTTCTTCAAGGATCTGACCCAGATTTTTATTTAACTATAGAGAGCTCTGCACCACTCAGTTCACAAGCATGAATTTGAATTTTATTGTTCTGCTACTACAGTATAAGACACAGTTCTGTCACTGTTATCCCAGAAAATGTCAATCACATCAGCATCGCAGTCCAAGTCAGCAGTTGTGTTGATTGAGTAACACGGTACTAGGTAATGCAATTTATCATAAAGGTAAGTCATCAAAACAATTATTATTATCATTACAATAAGAATCAGGTGCAGTTCATTATGTCTTGTGTACAATCATTTCTATGTCAGATAAAAGGGCACATTTTCATTGTGCAATTTTTGATTTGTCCTAGAACACAAGTAGCTTCAAATCCTATACTTTGTGAATCACATTTAGCACTGACATAGTTGCATGGTAGATGGAAAATTGCTGATCTGGTGGTATTGGCTGTCAAGATTAATTTGTTGGGTGTCATTTATATTTCTTAATAGCCAAGAGAGCCAGCAATCACAAACGTATTTTCAGCTCAGAATTTGTTGATACCAGGAAAATATATCTTACAAGACTTGCATTGGCAACCACTCTCTTACTTTAGAACCTTATCTCCTGTTGTTCTATTCTCATCACAATTCTGAGTGAGCTTTTGCCATAGATTCTAATACCCGTACAAAATATTTTGGATTTTTAACCATTTTTCTATGAAAATTATTTGGACACAGCTTATGCTAAAGTGCAACATTGAGATGACATTGAGATTGACATTTGTTTGTCTTATGAAGAGAAGTTGAGTGAGCTAGGGCTTTTCACACTGGAGAGAAGAAGAAAGAGAGATGACTTGATAGAGGTGTACAAGGTAATGAGAGGTAAAGATAGAGTAGAGACTTTTCCCCAGGGCAGAAATGGCTGTCTCGAGGGGTCATAATTTTTGGGTGATAGAGGAAGGTTTCGGGGAGATGTCAAAGGTAAATTCTTTACGCAGAGAGTGGTGGGTGCATGGAATGCACTGCCAGCGGTAGCAGTAGAGTTAGAGACTTTAGGGACATTTAAGCGACTGCTGGACAAGCAGATGGATAGCAATAAATTGAGGGGTGTGTAGGTTAGGTCGATCTTAGATTAAGATAAATGCTCAGCACAACATCGTTGGCTAAAGGGCCTGTACCATCATGAATATACCATCTTGCTCTCATGCTCACATTTCTGTGTAGTTCCTGCTGCAGTTTTCCAGTGAAGCCCAACATAAGCTAGAGGGGCACCAATTTATTCTCTTTTTAGGCACCTGATAAATTCTGGACTCAATATTGATTTCTGCAACTTCATGAACTCTGTCCTCATTTTTCCCCATCTTCCCCCTCGTATGGTTTTCTTTTGTTTGCAGACAGGAAGATGCCGGAGGTGGCAGGGTAGGAATTGTTCGGGGTCCTGGGCCCATCTGATACCTCTCACATGACCGACCACATCCTTCTTTTTTTCAAATTTATTTTCTTCATTTAACTTTTGAATCCAAATAATCAGTTCTCCTTTATGCAGCTGTAGTGGCGAAAAGAGGTTGCTGGAGCTATTGAAGAGCAGATCCAGTATAGATAAATTGGGGTCCTTTCCTTTTCTCTGGTGTTTCGGTAGTATCTGAATGACCTACATTTGTCTTCACTAATTTCTTTTTCTTCACACACATATAGAAACTCTTAGTTTCCGTATTTATGTTCCCTGCAAGCTTACTTTTGTACTGCATTCCAATTCATCCTCCTTTGAAGAATTCTAAGCAACTCCCAATCCTCAGACCTATTATTTTTCTTCTCCAATCTGTATGTTTCTTCCTTGGATTGGATACTAACTCAAATTCCCTTCATAATCCATGGATTGGCTTCTTACCCATTTTGCTTTTGTGCCTGGGAGGAATAAACAGCTGTTGCAGTTTCTCCAGACCTGCTGAGTTTCTCCAGCACTTCCTTTTTTTGTTGTTTCATATCTCCAGCATCTGCAGTTCTTTGTTTTGTTTTATGCGATTTTCAAACAGCTTTATACAAATTAAATCCTCTCACAGGACAATGAAATGTGATAGCCTCACGTTGAGAAGTAATTGTATTTGCTTTATAATGCTAAAGTGTCTAAAGCACGTTATTGAAAAAAAAGACGAGATATAATTATCAATAACAAAAAAAACCTGCAAATTTTCAAACGAGTATATCATGGAAACAAAAACCAAAAAACTATTTTTCACATTATCAGTATCAAATGCATTCGCTGAAAGTTTAATGATTCGATTTTGGAGCAAAGACAAGAAGCAATTAAAAGGAAGCGCTGTAAAGCTGAACAACATCATAAAAATCGAAAGAATTGCGGATGTTGGAAACGAGATGCAAAAATCCCCAGAAAGTACAGGAAACGCTCACCAGGTCTGGCACCAGCTGTGGAGAGGAAGGGTCATTCTGATTTCTCTGCACAGTTGCTGCCAGACCTGCTGAGCTTTTCGAGCAATTTCGGAACGACATTACGTCTCGCATCCACTTTTACAAACATAAAAAAGTATTCAGAAGTAGTTGAAAGCAGCAAGTAGCCTACATAAAATACAGATATATGAAGAAACCATTCATCTCTTAAGGTGGATGCAATGACATTTCCAAATGACAGCGACTGTGTTGTGCCACCCACCAGGATCAAAGCGAGTTTAAAGTCCGAGGGGAAGATTTGTGGATCGGAACTGGATGCTGAGGATGTACAACTCCACACGGCGCCGTTTGAAGGAAGGGAACAGTGCATCCAGAGAATGTCTCCGGGCGGCGAGAGCTGGTGAAGCGGGTTCCCTCTCCCCGCCGCTGCTAGTTTCTGGGTATGGAGGATGGGCGATAAGGAGCTGGAGAAATTCCGGCTGCACTGGAGAGAAGAGATTAGGGAGCGGAACCGGCGCGGGAGGGCGACCTGCGGCGAAAGGAGCAGCAAAAAGCGGCGCCAGCAGCGCGAGCCGGGGCCCGGTGACCATGGGGACGGGGAGGGTGTGGAGGGGCCGAGCGGTCGGCAGCGAGCAGCCGATGATTATTTCTACCTGGCCGAAAGCCTGCTGGAGGGCCGGAGCAGCCCGCTCAGGGAGCGCCTGGAAGGTGGGCGATGCGGCGGAGGGACTGAGACCGGGTCCGAGGCTCGGGGAGGGCCCCAGGGCCAATCCGCTCAGGCCCCCGGCCACAAGGAGAACCTGCTCGATCAGCTCATCGATGACTTGGTAAATTACTGTAACTTCTACCTGTCCGCCTCACCGCGATAGCCAGCCCTTCCTTTAAAGACTTTACTGTGGATTTCCTGGCCGGTGGCGTTTTATGGGCGCACGGTGACACCACTAACACAATCTCCAGTCGACATCCAAACAAGAATTTTGTTCCGGGTTTCTGCATATGTGGTAATTTTGTTCCGCTTTAGCTTATTATAAAAACAAATATAATTAGAGGTTTGTGCTATTGCTGGATAACGGAACTGGTAAGACCTGAAGATGTGGAATTCCCTGGGGAGGTTCTCGAGGGTCGATAACGCTGCAATCTGGTTGTTTGCGGTGGTAATGCACTATGAGTCAAACTGTTTGATCACTGCTTAGTTAAGGTCACAGACGCAGCTGACAGCCGAAAAACAACCATTTCAGAAGCTGCAATTTTCGAATTAATGAAAATTGTGTTGTGCTGTATAAATGTTATTTACTAGAGGGAAATTAACTTTGTTTAGAAACTGAGCTGTGTGGAGGAGTGAAAGACATTAGGCACTAACCACCAAGGGATCCCAAGGGCACAATTACTGCCTCTTCATTACATGTGCGAAAGCACTGTGGCATTGGCAAGCCATAAAGCTAATTGAAGATTGTTATTTGTGAGATCACCCAAGGCACTGGAGTTCAAAGCGGGCACTGTGAATAGTTTAAAAGTTGTTTCAGAATTGCATTCATTTGTTCTGGCAAAATAAGATAACAGGATGTGTGTGGAAGAGAATTAAACTTTCAATCATGACCTCTATTGTCTTTGAATTTTAATATTGAAATTCATATATTTTCTCTAAAACTTAAAACTAACAATGTTCATTAGATAAGGAAAGGGATTTTTTTGTTTTTTTTTTAGTTCATTTCTCAAAATATTGCTCGTAAACAAATGTACAAATTGAACTTTTGTACCTTTAACTGCATCTCTCATTCCAGCTTACTCCAGGCTCTCTCCTTTTTTCCTTTGCTTCTGACTGTCCAGTCCCTTGCCATCAATTCATCAAGTAAAATCAAGTATCATTTGTAAAATTTGGACTCATTTCTGGTGTGAAAAAATGCATAACTTTAAATATTTTTTTGAGAGTTTATTTTCCTTTTAATAAGACTTGGAGGTCTTTCCCTGTAATTTAATGATCAAGGATGCTCCTTAAGCATTTATAACTTAAGAAGTAGATCTGATGCAATCTTAATGACAACATTAACCTATGTAGTTGAACAGCTGCTTGAGTTTTGACCTTTTTAATAGTTAGAATTTTCATATGTATCAAATTGTCATCTATGTCCTGACTATAATCTAGGAGTTAGGAAAAGGAAATCAAAATAAATAGAATTCTATTGCAAAAGGTTAAGGAACATCAAAGATTGTCCTGTCATTTGGCTTCCCAAATAGCTTAGCTGGTTGAGCCAGCTGAGTAGTACAGACCAGGACGGCTTTGGGGGCTAACCACTGGTCTATATTGAGTTGGTAGATGTCAAGGGGAATCACCATTAGATCGGAGTTGTGGAGGAGAACTGGGATCCCCTTGTCATCTGCTAACAGGGGACCTGTTTGGATGAAATGTGAGGATAAAATGTTCTAGTTCCTTGCTAGTACTTGCATTTTCAGTGAAAGAGATACTGGGATGTTGGTGAGTGCAGGAATCACATTGTCAAATACACAGTAATATCATTAGAAAGCTAGTTTCTGTTGATTCTTGTTTCATTTTGAATAGCTTTTGCTTAGTCAGCTTTAAACTTGATGAAAATATACTGCTGCAACTCCATTAGGACAATATAACTGTTGTAAGAAAAGTATTCTAAGCTCTGTATAACATTGTTTTGTTGCAAATTTTATATTTGTGCAAACTGTATTTGGTTAGGAACGTATGTGTTGACAACATGAGACTATCTTGTATGTAAACCAAGTTTAAAAAAATCAGTTATCTTGGAGATTCTTAAAGTTGGATTTTTTATTTTAAATATTGAAAGGGAACAGATGAGATGTTTGGTTCTCCAAATAACCACAATGACTAAACATTGAAAATTATTCCCAAGTTCAAAGAGCTGTACATGTCCTAAAAATACTTTCTTTTTCTTCATTTAAAATGTAACCAGCATTTGGCTGTTGGTTTGCAAGATTCTACAACTGTGTTTGCCAAGACTTGTTTTGCCTGTCTAGAGAATTGCATACAGCCATCAGTATAATTCAATGCAGTGTCTTTGATGTCAGTTGAACTAAAGCCCTCCAATTGTAAAGGTGCAGAAGTACAAATATTTTATGAAAAGGCACCTTTGTGAAGAAAAGCTACTTTGTTTTATGATGTAAATTTTGTTAGCTTTTCATTATTGTAATTGTTTCCATGTACAGGCAGTCAACACAGAATTTGCACTGCAAACAAATACTGTGTACACACCAACAGCATTACTTTAATCAACTTGTATGAGGTATCTATGTGCACTTCTGTTTTACTTGTGGAAAGTTTGTGTCGATTTGAGTACACAGTTTTTTTTTTAAAAGATGGTTAGTGCCTTGTGCTCAAGAAGTTCCAGTCTTAAAAGTTTTGGACTAGTGAAATATATTCTCAACCCCATAAATTTAGTGTAACTAGATTTCATATGGTACTGTACAATGTGTAATTTTAGCAGAATGAATGGCTGGTTGGCAGTGAACAGTTAGTCGATCTGAAGCATTCTGTGTACCAAAACTACTGAAAATTCACTCATTCCTTACTACATCTTAACACCTGCTGCATTGATTTTCTGTCTTAAATTTGCTATTTTCTACGTTACAATCTATGGTAGATAGCAGAAAAAAACTAATATTGAGTCAATCAAATTCTGATTTAGATTTATTTCAGAAAGTAACATTTTGGTATATAGTGTGAACAATTTTAAATGTATGATAAGTGTAACATACTCCTGGGAAACTCATGACTTCAGACATATGGTTTCCAAAGTTTCGCACTGTTACAAATGTCCTCACATCAGATCTAATTGCCAAGGACTGATTTGCTATGATCTGTCAACAACTCCATTATCATTGGACTACGTGACAGTCAGAATGGTAGAAGGTGCATTAGGTGATAACTGGTCCTCTCTTTATTCAGTAATTCCGTTGAAATTCTACTTCATTTTCCAGATTTACCTCAATCCAAATGATTCACACCTTGATGCATCTAAGCCTTCACTCCAGTGTTATGCTCATTCTTCCCCAACCTAGTAACATCAAAAACAGATTAACAGGTTATTCATCTCATTTACAGGTTGTTGAATTTTGCAGTGCGCAAACTGATTATTGTATTTTCCTACACAATAACAAATAACTTCAAAGGGAAACTGTCAGATTGGAAATGTATAATGAAACCTTGGAAATAGACTACACTAATTTTCCTGGTAACATCCTTTTTTTTAATCTCCTAGGATTCCCTTTCAACCTCTTGCACCATATTTCACCTGTGATCAGTTAAACATCAGGTTGTGACATCTTAGGTTTCTTTCATTGAATTAGAAGAAATGAAATGAAAACGTAATCACTTAGTTTAAACTATTTACATTGAGTTGTTTAAAATTCAGATGGGGGATTAAATATGGACATGAACAGTTAAGTAAAAATAAGAATTACTTTCACTGCCAAAGATCTGAAGCACTCTCTTTGGGCCTTAAGCTATTTTCCACCTCCATTCCAATGAATAATGTAGTATTCAGTACTTGGATAAAGGAGTTGCTATAAATCATGGTTTAAAGAAAATTACTTAATGTAATTGATTTATGTATCTTGTAGTTAAAAATAACTCAGTGCAATCAAATAATCTCGCATTACAGAATAAGTTCCATTGGCTGAGTATTTTGGCAGAGTTGTCCCACTCTCCTCCATAATCCTGCAACTTTTCTTCTTTTCAAGTGTGTATCCAATTCATTTGCCAGTTACCATTGAATGTGCTTCCACCACCCTTTCTAACTACTGCTTCTTGTAGCTACTCCTACCAGGAGATCTGTTGTCATGGGGCACCACAATCATCTATTGTGCGCTGACATCTTATATCCACTGTCACTAACCTGCAGATACACTGACATCCGTCAGCCAACTGCATCTACATCAGCCCCTTTACTGGCAGTGTATTCTAAATGACAAATCACTACTTAAATTTCTCTCCATCACTTCTTCAGTTCTTTCAAGAATTATCTTTTACGTTGTGTGTTCTGATTACCTGTCTTCCACCAATTTCTCTGTCAAATACCACCATATTGAATAATAAAGATTGATTTCTGAGTAATCAGCTGCAGCTTCTTTAGTCTCTCAACATAAACCAACATTTCTCATGTCATATATACTTTTTAATAAATTTCCTCTGCACCCTCATCAAGGTCTTAACATTCTTGCTGAAATTTGATACCCAGAAATAAGGACAAAACTCTAGTCATGGCTTAAGATTGTATCATTTTTCAACATAAGACAGTTCTCTAAGATGGGTAAAAGGGATAGGCTAGAACTCTTATGGCTTTGTGTTTTCGATATTGAGTTACCAGTTCTCTGGGCCTTCTATTTCCCAGAAGATTGCAAGTAGGATCATAGTAACAAGTTCCCACACTGGAATTTCAATTATACATTCAGTTGAGAGATTTGGGTAAAAAGGGCACAGGAAGGGAAAGTACTCTGATTATCTCCAGTATAATTATTCAGACATGGGTAATTATGTCTTTTTTTTTTAAATACATGTAATCTGTTGCTTTTGGAGTGTATAATACATACTGTATTTGTTGTTCTGTTGCAGAATGAAATAAATGAAATCCCATTTTTTGATATTGACCTTCCTTATGAGCTAGCACTGAAAATATTTGCGTATCTTGGCAAAACTGAACTTGGAAGATGTGCTCAGGTAAATGTAAAAGTTTGATTAAGTCTATAAAGCTATTATGTTTTTCAGGCAAGCTTGATTATAATTTACACTTTGTACACTTTTCTATTGTATTCAACTTTTACAATTTGGATCAAAAGTTATAGAATATCTTTCAATGGGAAAGGTTTTTGTGAGTGGCTCGAACAATAGAGGACAGGAAGGGAGTTTGTGAACAAATGGGAGTCAGTGAATAAATGATTTGACAACTGAGATCAGCTCAATGATTTGTAATTATTCAGTTCCATTTAATTTGCTTCTAACATGAAAGTTTGGAATGCAACACATTTTGATTTAAAGCTCAAGTGCCTTATGCTGTTATAGAGTCATGGAGATGTACAGCACAGAAACAGACCCTACGGTCCACACAGTCCATGCTGACCAGTTATCCCAACCCAATCTAGTCCCATTTGCTAGCACTTGGCCCATATCCTTCTAAACTCTACCTATTCATATGCCCTTCCAGATGCCTTTTAAATGTTGTAATTGTATCAGCCTCCACCATTTCCTCTGGCAGCTCATTCCATACACACATCACCCTCTGTGTGAAAAAGGTTGCTTTTGGGTCACTCTTAAATCTTTCCCCTCTCACCCTAAACTTATGCACTCTAGTTCTGGACTCCCCTTACCCAGGAAAAATACCTTGTCTGTTTACCCTATTCATGCCTCTCATGATTTATAAACCTTTATAAGGTCAACCCTCAGCATTCGACACTCTCTAGGAAAAACTGTCCTAGCCTATTCAGCCTCTCCCTATAGCTCAAACCCTCCAACTCTGACAACATCCTTGTAAATCTTTTCTGTCAGATCTATGCATATGTTATCAAAAAAACAAGTTGTTCTGTGGGTGGAATTGCTACTTCGTGCAAGGCACTTTCCCATTGCAAACAATGTATAGAGTAAAAGGTATCTTCAAATATGCCATTTCCAGACATGTGCAAACTCTACTTAGTATTTTTTAAAAGTTTGCTTGACCATGCACATTCATCAAAATGAATGCTAGTGGGCACAGTGGCTCAGTCATTAGCACTGCTGCCTCACAGCGCCAAGGACCTATGTTCGATTCCAGCCTTCAACGACTGTGTGAAGTTTGCTCATTCTACTCCATGTCTGTGTGGGTTTCCTCCGGGTGCTCTGGTTTCCTCCCACAGTCCAAATATGTGCAGGTTAGATGGATTGGCCATGCTAAATTGCCCATAGTGATCAGGGGTATAGGCTAGGTGCATTAGTGAGGGGAAATGTAGAGGAATGGGTCTGGATGGGATACTCTTCAGAGGGTCAGTGTGGACTTGTTGGGTCAAGTGGTCTGTTTCTACACAGTTGGGATTCTATGATTCTATTCTATGATTCAAAGGAGGCCTTCCAAATATTGAGGCATTTATTAACTACCTAGCATCCTGCTGAGTATATGTCCACACCTAAAAGCATGCTTTAGCAGTAATTAATGGTATTGCCAAAGGGTAGTACATGGTGCCCGGAATCTCAGATCACACAATCTGCAGAGTTTCCAAATAACAATCATCCTTCACAATTACCCTTTTGTTGCAGAAATACCTGTCCACTATTTCTCTCAGTTTTATTTTTGTCGCGACAAGGGGGTTGTTGCATTGTACAACATCACCACCAGCAGCAGCAAGGCACACAAGTCCTAATAATTCCTCAAAGTCCAGCTCTTCATTAGTGCTTGGACATCTCTGTATCAACGCAACTCCCATGGAATTAACATCAACTATACCATGCTGTCGCTGTTTAAAGTATATTGCTACTGGCAATGGAATTTTAAAAAAAACTCCCTCAGTGTAAAGACATATCAGAAAAACAGCTGACAGAGTTGTATGTAGTGCTTCAAGTTTTAGAGACAAAAATCGAAATTGGTAGAAAAGCTCAGCAGGTCTGGCAGCATCGGTGGAGAGAAATCAGAGTTAACATTTCGGGTCGAGTGACACATCCTCAGTCAAACATTCACTCTGATTTCTCTCCACCGATGATGCCAAACCTGCTGAGATTTTCTATTTTTGTCGCGGATTTACAGCATCCGCAGTTCTTTTGGCTTCAAGCTTTAGCACAGCTTTGTGATTTTTTTGGCCCCCAGCTTTCAGTTCTGATTTTGTATTTTTGAAAACTCTGACAGATCCTTCATCTTGGTGCCTTAGGAGAGAATAAGTGTACCAGCTCTCTCCATAAAGTGCATTACAAGCAGTCAGAGCAGGTAACTACAGACCTCTGTTCAGAAGACTTCAGAAATTGAATAAATAATTTAGGCCAATTAACTTTTTGATTTTGTTTGCATTCCCTGACATGGAAAGTAGTACATTTGTGTCCTTGCATATTTGGCAACTAACTGTACCTTTACTGTAAGTTGGAGTTTGTTAGCTTAGTCGTGAATGACATTGGTAGCCTGGAATATTTGATCTTTATAACAATATGGGATCCTTTCCTTTCTTAGGTGAGTAAAGCCTGGAAAGTTATTGCGGAAGATGAAGTGCTTTGGTACAAGCATTGCTTGAAAGCAGGCTACCAGGTGAAGGCAGACATTGGCGACTTCATATGCTGGAAGGCTGTTATGCGAGATTCCATGAAGAAGGAACAAACATTACAAGCCAACTGGAAGGTACATCTCATCATTGTTTGAAGTGTTATTAATTATGTTCTCCTGTAGCTGAACTACAGGCATTAGCATTTAAATTGTTATGTCTATATAAAAGTTTGAAATACATTGTCATGCTTCAAATTGTATACTTTCAAATTTCTAAAACATGTTTTCATTAAACAAAAATGAAGCCCCAGCATTTCTCATTTACAATAAAGAACTTTTAATTCCAGATCCACAACAATGTGATTGACTCTTAATTGACCTCTGGACAATTAGATGGGCAATAAATGCTGGTCTAGCCAGTGACATCCTCATTCCGTGCATGAATATATTATTAAAAAAAACTTTGAATACCATGAGGCTTTATTGACCTCAGTAAGGCAATTTGATTTTGATCCTAAAGGACACACCAGATTTTATGCCTCTGCATTTTGGCTACAAATAGCACATAGTGTATATCCACAATAATGTTTTGTTCTTTAAAAATAGCACTTCTTTCTTTTCAGCACCACCATTTATCTGAAAGTAAAATTGGAGAGGTCCCAAACTCTGAATTAACATACTTCAACAGGAGTAAATGATATGGGTGCTATAGCCTCAGAAATCCTTGGGTGTTCATGGTGTAGATTCACAAAGTTTCTGGTTTTCAGTTACTGTCCAGGGATCTCTAGTGAAAGTACATTTGTGTAAATATTTATTAGATGTATTAGATTCCCTACAGCGTGGAAACAGGCCCTTCGGCCCAACAAGTCCACACCAACCAGATCCATTTCCTTTTGACTAATGCACCTAACATATGGGCAATTTAGAATGGCCAGTTCACCTGACCTGCATACCTTTTGGACTGAGGGAGGAAACTGGAACACCCAGAGGAAACCGACGCAGAGAATGTGGAAACTCCACACAGACAGTCGCCCAAAGCTGGGACTGAACCTGGGACCCTGGTGCTGTGAGGCAGCAGTGCTAACCACTGAGCCACCATGAAAGCAATAACTGTAACTAGGATTTAATTCTTTCATATGACAGCTATCCTTCAGAACCTCACTCAAATATTTTTATTTATGCAATGTGAGCATCGCTGACTGTGGCAGCATTTATTTTCCATTCCCAGTTGCCGTTGAAATGGTAGTGGTGAGGCACCTTCTTGAACGGTGCAATCCATCCACTATAAGTAGATGAACAATGCTGTTAGGGAAGGAGTTCCAGTATTTCGACCCAGTGACACTGAAGGAACGGCAATATACTTCCAAGTCAGAATACTGTACTGTTTGGAGGGGAAATTGCTGTTTTTGGTGTTCCGATTTATCTGCAGAATTACCTACTTTTGCTCCTACATCTTTTAGTCTTGTGAAATTATGGGGGGTAAACTTCTTGAGTGTTGTTGGAACTGCACTCATCCAGGCACATGGGAAGTATTCCAACTCATCCAGAGTAGAAATGATGTCTGAATCTTTCTCTTTGTGGCTCCACATGGTTATTTGTCCAATCCAAGATAAATGCACTTCACATAAACTGGAAAATGAACTGAATGGTAGTAGGTGCCTAAGGTTTGATTAAGTTCAGGCAGTGCATTTATCTGTTGCTCTGTGATTAAAAGAGGTGCATTTTCCCTTTTTTGAACTTTGTTACATTAGTAAATATGTTATGTTGAGTAACAAAGCTTTCTAGTCAAATTTTAGTCGTGCAAATCTTTCTTGTATTTATGGGTAAATGTAAATTTCTTGTGCTTATTTTGTATGGTTTGCTACTTTAGAGGCAAATTGCAGATCTCTTTCCATGAATATTACTTGTTTTTGGATGTCTAGAGTATTTATCATACATCCTGAGATGACTGTTCCACAAATTTTCCTTCCCTTGTGCCCTACCCCGACTATTGCTGGATGAACATTCTGCCTCAGTTTGGCACTCCTGCATGTTAATAGATCTGCATTAAAAAAGATTTCAATACTTGAAGTAATTAATTATAGTTTGTCTGTCCTAACAATCTGTAATGGTAATTGTTTTATTTTGGAACCAATACATTCGTCCTGCTCCTTTTAAATTTAATGATCTGCCTAGCCAGTTGGAAATAATGTTAGAAGGGTGACCTCACTGACACCAGTACATGTGAGGAGCTTTCATGATGGCTGTTGATTCATGCAACAAAACAAAAACAGCATTTACCACAGAGTGAACTGAACACCTCCACAAAATAGCATGTATTTACCACAAATAGCTCCCCCCTAGGCATTTTCAGTTTGTCTATGCTGTAATATGTATTTGCATGCAGTGGTGCTTATAATACAAGCTGAGGAAAAATTGCTGGGATGTTTAGTGAACCTGTTTATAGTAGAATGTAATGACATTGGTTTGAATTACTATTTATTTATTTATTTCATGGTCACCCCAATGTCCCTAAATTTCACAGTCCTTTTTACAAGGGGTTGTTAATTTTCTGCGTGCATTCTTGAAAATCTATATAAAATGATCAACTTTCATAACATACATTTTAGAGATGTAAATTGCTGAAATATTATTAGTAAAATGAATATTTGATTATAATGTATCCCAAAAATATTTAGTGTAAGGCCTGATTATTGTATTTTTTATAAAGTAAAGAAAAGTATTCTTTCTCAAAAAATCCTCTTATGCACACTTTAACACTGAATAAACCATCATTCTATAATTCACCTCTTTTCAGAGGTTACTGGGGGAGGATGGATTAGAGTATTGCGCTGGATGGCCAATCATAATCATAATGAATAGTAGAGCATGTTGAAGGGATTTAATGTTCTAGTCCTATCTTCAACATTTCTATATACTTCAGTTTCAGGAATATACGGTATATATAAAGTTGCAGTTTGCTCATTGCATCACTTTATAAATTTGATCATTAAAATGCCTAGGATATAGATCAGCAACTTGAACAAACCATGTGTAGTTTTAAAATTGAGCTCCTACTGTGAAACCTTGAATATTTTTGTAATAAGTGAATGAGAGAGGAACATACGAGCTGTTTGACTTCTTCTGTTGGCAAAACAGCTATAGGTATACACTATTACATTTTTAATTTGGAATAAAATATGATTTTCTGTTCTAACAGAGAATCTATTGAATGTTCATTGCAACTGTCATTAGACAAAACCGTTTCAAAGTAATTTTTAGAATACAGTTGTGAATGGGTTTGTCAGAAATTTGACTGCATGGGTTTTTGCTGTCATTCCCAACACTTCTCATTTTGCCTTGATATTAATATGTGCAAATTAGTGACCACATTTGCTTATATATGCATATATAACAAAATTGTAAATAATTAATTGGCCAAGCAGCACTTTGGAGAACAGAAGATATAAAATGCACTGTATACATGTAACTATTTTCTGTTTATCAAGTTATTGTCTTTTTTTCTGTCAATCTGTTATATTCTGTACTCTAAGCACTAGATTATATGTAATAATCATTTCAAAACTTCAGTCTTAAATGATAGAACATTTCAGACTAAGTGTTACAGGATACCACAACTTCAGTACAATTTGGATGCAATACAAATATAACTTCTTGGTTCTAATGGTCAAAGATGATTTCCACAGGCAAGGCAGTGCACTCTCATGACTTGAAATATAACATCTTATCAAGCCCATCTTCCCTGAGGTACATATTAAATTACTACCATAAGCTCTTCATTTTCCAATTAAGGAACACATCATACGCTGGCAGATCAGAGCAACAAACTGCGCATCAGGTGTATTATGAAACCAAATTAAGAGCAAATGCTGCAAATTTTGCTTGATTCTAGAATTTTATTTAGTTAACACTCCCTTTGTTTAAAAATAATAAAATGCCTCAATGTTGGCAATTTTTCTGTAGTATTATCTTTTCATTCTGGACCTGTCCATGATACAAAATGTACACTCAGCTGTTTACAAAGATTTTCACTAATTTTAACTTCTTAGCTGCCTGTCAAGAAAAGTAATCACAGAAGAAACTTGGAGATATTTCATCTGTTACATCAATATCTTGAATAATTAAAAATCGTCAATAGTGAATAGTTTCCAAAAACATATTAGCAACTGCATCACTGATTTTTCAGATTGTGAAATTTACACCTGTCGGGAAAAAAAAATCAAAATGACATTCATCCCTTTAACGGACTGATTACAAACCATAAGTGGACGTAAGTCAGTGAATGCCCTGTGGATCAGTAATAATTATTTCCAGCACCTGGATGAACTTTGCATCTGGTATTTGTCAGGCAGGCTATTCTACCCAGAGGCGATTCATCTGTCTTTGAAATATATTTCATTTTGAGGTGAGCATTAAAATGGTCATAACAATTCAAGAAATATTAAATATAGTATTTTATGTTTTGAAAAGAGAACTCTAATAACAAATTCTTTACAATAGATAATTTTCCTATGCTGTGACTTTAATGTTACTGATTTGGTTTTTGTTATCTTCAGTTCTTGCTTGTGATTTAGCTGTCAACCACTCTCCCAGCTACAATGACCTTAACAAAATTTTAAAAGTTATGTTCGTGTACACAATCTCTCACTCTCACTGTTCACTTTGTTTTCTGTGAAGTTTTAGCATGTATTATCATAACAGCAGGTAGATTTGAACCTCCATTGTTATGTTTATGAAAATATGTGTTTGTATGGAGCTGTTTAGTTTGTTTCAGGTGTTGAAAATTTTTCATTGTATTTCATGACTTTTTATGTAATAAATTGTTTCAACAATGATTCTTGCATATATCTTGCAACTTCAAGTACAAGTTGGACAATTAAGTCAGTATTTTGTTGTTATCAGTAAGTCCTGCAGCAAATTTTCATAGGCTATATTCATTTACAATATGGTGAAACATCTGATCTGGGTGACCAAAGTTGTGCAATGGGTTGTCTTTGAAATTCCATTTGTGCAAGAGATGTAATGGCCAAGCATGGAGAGTGAAGATCCTGTTCAATGTAGACTACAGTCTTGAGGGAGTTCAAATCCTAGGTGCCTCACTATCTAATCACTTGCCCAATTTTTGTCAATGCTGGGTATCAGTCGAGAGTTTGCACAGTTGTTTATTTTTGTCAAGATATATATCTGTTAAAGCATTTGCAGAGTTCCAGAAGTAGTCTAGGGGATTTCAGTTGTGTTTTCTTTTTCTTAATTTCTTCATGGTTTGATGGGTCTGGGTTGGCTTCAATATGGTCAATAGATCCTGCAGTGTTTTAGTCCTCCACAGCAGGACATGGAATGTTAGACAAGACTTGGAGCCATTTTGTAGGTGTTGATTTTAGTATGCCACATCCTCATCCATATGTTGAAGACTGAGGAGTATCTATATATTTTGTACGGCTGCTCTCGGCTCACAGAGGGGAGCAGTATTCTGCTGAAGACTAGCAGAATGAAGAGTCTGCTCGTGTCTGCTTCTTTCTGGATGATGGTCTTGGTCTTTTACCATGTTTTCAAGTGTACTCCTTGGATCTTGAAACCTTGGACCTGCTTCACCTCCTCTAAATCTAACTTTCCAAAGCATTAGTAAATGCTGTTGGAACAAAGAACGAGAGTTTGCCACTCAGCCCTTCAAGCCAGCTCCGCCATTCAAAAACATCATGGCCGATCTGATTCTGATCTCAAATGTACGTTTCATCCTCATGTTAATCAAGGATCTATGCACTGCACACTTTACTTCACTTCAGCTCTAATGAAGAGTCATCTAGACTTGAAATGTTAGCTTGCTCTCTCTCCATGGATGCTGTCTGACCTGTTGTGATCTCCAGCATTTATTGTTTTCAGTAAGGAACTGTCTGCCTCTGCCTTAAAAATATGTAAAGATTCTACACCACCTTCCTTTTAAGGAGGAGAATTTCAAAGGCTCACCCTCTGAGAGAAATGTTTTTTCCTCATCTTTCAAATGGGCAACCCACATAGTTTCAAACTATGACCTAAATTCTATCCACAAGAGGAAATTTCCTTTCAACATCCATCCCGTCAAGTCCCTCAAGATCGTATGCGTTTCAATTAAGTGACCTCTGATTCTTCTCAAATCGGAAGCTACAGGCTTAGCCTGCGTAGCCTTTCCTCACAAGGCAATCAGCTCATTTTCATGTGTTACCATTTCTGAATTGCTTTCAGCACCTTAATATCCTTCTGTAAGTATCTGTACCGTACACAGCATTCCAGAAGTGGTTTCACTGATATCCTGTGTAATTGAAGCATAGCCTCTCTATTCTTGCATTAAATTTCCCTCACAATAAAACATAACATTCTATTAGCTTTCATGATTACTTACAATACCTGCATACTAACCTTTGGAGATTCGTACTGTGGGATGCATAGATCACTGTGTCTCAGAGTACTGTAACTTCTCACCATTTAGATAAGATATTTATTTTATGTTCCTCCTGTTTGTTTTTATTCTAAGTAAGTTCTTATTTACCCTAAAAGCAGCAGATAGTGGTGAATCTGTGATACTGTTCCAAGTTAGGATGGTGCATGGCTTGAAGGGGAGCTTGCAGGTGGTAGTGTTCTCTGCATATGAAGTTTTTAAGTTGCTGAAGGAACCAATGAGTTATTGCAAGGCATCTTATCAATATTGCACGTTGCTGTCACTGTGTTTCAGTGGTAGAGGAAGTGAAAGTTCAAGTTGGTAGATGGGTGATAATCAAGCAGACTGTCTTGTCCTGCGTGGAGTTGGCTTCTTGAATGCTGTTGGAAGTGCACTGATCCAAATAGAAAGTATTGTATCACAATGCTGACTTGCTACTTGTAGATGGAGGACAAGATTTGGAAAAACAGGAGTTGAGTTACGTGCCTGAATCTCCAGTTTCTGATTTGCTTTTGTGGCCAATGTATTTAAATGTCAAATCCAGTTCAGTTTCTGTCAGTAATATCCCCCAAGATGTTGGTAATGGGTGATTCAGTAATAGTAGTGCCATTGAATATCAAGAGGAGATGGTTGGATTCACTGTTGCAGATACCCAGCACTTGTGTCACAGAGCATTATATTGAAACATGTTCAGAAATCACGAAGTTCACTTTATAACCATCTATTTGAAATTACAAATATAAATAACACTGCAGTACGATGAATAAACTATCACAAACCAATTATTGGTTTATTTTGTTTGAATATTTTATTCAATTTTTCATTTATTGGATTTAAGAATTACCTGTAATGATAGAGTTTAAGTATAATTTTATTAAATACCATTGTATATCAAAATTTAGTTTGTATGTCAAAACAATATAATGTAACTTGGTATATAAAAAAAAACAAATTCAAGTGAAGAATGATACTTTAACCGCTTGTTAAGATACATGGAATTGCATCGTCTATACTTGATTATAATTTCTTGATTAACTTTGTTTTCTCTCTTTGACTTTGACTTTGCTGGTGTTTTGTACTTATTCACTTTGGATTTTTAATCAAAATATTCATGACTGTTCTCAGTTTATAATTTGCTTTTCTATGTACAGATAATAAGATTGTTGTACTATAAAGTAATGTGTTCCATTGTTTAAAAAAGTAGATTGCTGATTGCTTAATTTTCTGGATAATTAATCCTCGAAGGCAGATGAACTCTTTCTCTTTAAAATGATTAATGTGTAGCCTATCGGTCACGCTTGTACCTGTTGATAATTTTGTATTAACGTTATCTTGACATAATGTAAAACAATTATGTTAGAAACTTAATTTTATTTATTAATTTTGAAGCAAGTTTGTAATTTGATACTCCTGTATTCGTACTTCCACTTTTTTAATATAGTAGAGGGCCTGATACATATCAACAGATTACCAGTAATGGATTTATCTGACTTAGAATGATACCTCAGAACTGACATATTATCTAGATGCTATTTTTTCAAATAAAACTACAGGAGCACAAACAAATTGCTGGAGAAACTCAGCAGGTCTGGCAGCATCTGTAGAGAGAGAAAAAGAGTTAATTTCAAGTCCAATGGGTTAACCTTCTTCAGAACCGATTTGTAGCCAGGAAACAAGGTATATATGCTGGAGGTGAGGGGAAGGAGTAAACAATAGATGATGATGGTGCCCAGCGAAAGAGAGGTAACAGCAGTTGGACAGACAATGGAATGGGTAATGGTCAGCCTGGGAGAATCAATAACTGCTAATGGGGACCTGTGGTGTGGGGATGGGTAAAGGACATGGGACAAGGTGCTCAGGCACTAAGATTATTGAACTTGAGTTCTGAAAGCTCCAGGGTCCTCAAGCAGAAAATTAAATGCTGTTTTTCCAACTTGTGCTGATCTTTGCTGGGAAAAAAAGCAGCAGAATGCCTGAAACAGAGATGTTGGCCAGGAAACATGGTGGTAGTAGTAGAATTAAAAGTTGGGTATTTCATTTTTGCAGACAGACGACTGGAAGTATGGTTTTAGTGGTTTGTATAATCATAATTATTTTAAAAATATTTCCTTTCTTGTTATATTTAATTCTTCTTGTTAAATACTTTGCTTAAACAGTTCTGATTGTCAGTTTTGGATGGTCTTGGAGAATTCACTGGTGTGAACAACAGAAGGGAGCAGAACAAGTATATATTTTTGAACTGTTCTAATTCTTGGAAAATGCTGGATTAGTTTCAGAGGAAGTTTATTCATTTGATACCTGGAATGAGTAAATTCTGTTGTGAGAATGGTTTGGACAGACTGGGCACACTTTCACTGAAGTTTAAAAGAGTTAGGGGTGACTTGATTGCAATGTACAGGATCCTGAATAGTCTTAACAAGACGTATGTTGAAAGGATGTCTCCACTTTTCAGTCAGCCCAGAACTATGGGGAATAAAAATGGAAAAAAGTGTGGATGCTCTAAATCAGAAACAAAAACAGAAGTTGCTGGAAAAAGCTTAGCAGTTGGCAGCACCTGTGAAGAGAAATCAAAGTTAATGTTTCGGGCCCCAGTGACCCTTCCTCAATTGAAAGACAATGGAACATTTCGATGAATATATACTGATCAGGAAAGTAAAGTTGGTGTTGGTTCCTTTTGTTACCGTCCTTCATGTAGCTCACATTTGTGCTAGTGATAGCAACATGTATAGATTGCATTTGTCAGTATTGTCAAAATCTGCTCAAAGCCTTCCAAAAGGTTTGGAGCCAAAAAAAAACTCTTCTGTTTGAGCTGATCGACTTGGATAAGAAACTTGTAGGCAAGCCAGTACTCTTTTTCTTTGAAAATCGCAGAAGTATTGAAACGTTTTCTTTTTTATGATGAGAAAAAGAATTATAAGTTGTAAGAACATTTGAATGTGTCCTTTGTTTCTACTAATTGATGTGATTTAGGTTCGGTATGAATGGTGAGTGGATTCTGGATCAATGGTGCTGGAAGAGCACAGCAGTTCAGGCAGCATCGAGGAGCTTGGTTTACTTTGTGTGCATGAGATGTCAAACTTAGTTTATCTCAGTGGTTGGGGATAAAACTGAAATAATGACTGGGATGCGAGCATAAGAGGTATAGTTAGTAAGTTTGCAGATGACACCAAAATTGGAGGTGTAGTGGACAGCGAAGAGGGTTACCTCTGATTACAACAGGATCTTGATCAGATGGGCCAGAGGGCTGAGAAGTGGCAGATGGAGTTGAATTCAGATAAATGTGAGGTGCTGCATTTTGGGAAAGCAAATCTTAGCAGGACTTATACACTTAATGATAAGGTCCTAGGGAGTGTTGCTGAACAAAGAGACCATGGAGTGCAGGTTCATAGCTCCTTGAAAGTAAAGTCGCAGGTAGATAGGACAGTGAAGAAGGAGTTTGGTATGCTTTCCTTTATTGATCAGAGTATTGAATACAGGAGTTGGGAGGTCATGATTTTAGATTACATTAGATTTTAGATTACATTACAGTGTGGAAACAGGCCCTTCGGCCCAACAAGTCCACACCGACCCGCCGAAGCGTAACCCACCCATACCCCTACATGTTGTGGCTGTACAGCACATTGGTTAGGCTACTGTTGGAATATTGCGTGCAATTCTGGTTTCCATTCCTATCGGAAAGGTGTTCTGAAACTTGAAAGGGTTCAGAAAAGACTTACAAGGATGTTGCCAGGGTTGGAGGATTTGAGCTGTAGGGAGAGGCTGAATAGGCTGGGCCTGTTTTCCCAGAGCATCGGAGACTGAGGGGTGACCTTATTGAGATTTACAAAATCATGAGGGGCATGGATAGGATAAATAGACAAAGTCTTTTCCCTGGGGTTGGGGAGTCCAGAACTAGAGGACATAGGTTTAGGGCGAGAGGGGAAAGATGTAAAAGAGACCTAAGGAGCAACGTTTTCATGCAGAGGTTGGTACATGTATGGAATGACCTGCCAAAGGAAGTGTTGGAGGCTAGAACGATTGCAACATCTGGATGGGTATATGAATAGAAAGGATTTGGAGGGATATGGGCTGGGTTCTGGCAGGTGGGATTATATTGGGTTGGGATATCTGGTCGGCATGGATGGATTGGACCGAAGGGTCTGTTTCCATGTTGTACATTTCTATGACTCTCTGATAACCTATTGTTGCACAGTTCTGTACTTTGAAGTAAATTGTTATTACTGAAGATAAAAGGAATGAATATGATTGTTGCTTTTCCAATTACAGAGATATGTTTGAATAAAAATGTGTTGGGTCTGAGGAGTCAGGGAATTTTGCATCCCAGCAATTTCTGTTTTGTCTCTCTCTGGATCCCATTTAAAAAAAATTCAAAAATAAGGAACTGCCTATTTAAGACAGATAATGAAAGATGTTTTCTCACAGAAGGTTGTGAATCCTTGGAATTCTCTTCTTCAAAAGGTGCTGGAAGCAGAATCTGAATATTTTTAGCGGGGTGGGGGGGGGGGGGCGAGGGTTTAGTTTTTGATAAGCCAGGGAGTGAAAGGGTGAGATGGGAATATGAGTAATCCGAGCAGCCACCATTTTAGCGAATGATGGAACAGGCTCAAAAGACTGACTGAACTATTGTTGTTCTTAATTAATCACAAAAAGGCAGGCAATCTGCTCAATGTCCTTAGCCAACTCCACTATTGATTAGATTACTATTAGATTACTTACACTGTGGAAACAGGCCCTTCGGCCCAACAAGTCCACACCACCCCGTGTTGTTCTTAATTAATCACAAAAAGGCAGGCAATCTGCTCAATGTCCTTAGCCATTGATTAGATTACTATTAGATTACTTACACTGTGGAAACAGGCCCTTCGGCCCAACAAGTCCACACCACCCCGCCAAAGCGCAACCCACCCAGACCCCTACATTTACCCCTTACCTAACGATACGGGCAATTTAGCATGGCCAATTCACCTGACCTGCACATCTTTGGACTGTGGGAGGAAACCGGAGCACCCGGAGGAAACCCACGCAGACACGGGGAGAACGTGCAAACTCCACACAGTCAGTCGCCTGAGGCGGGAATTGAACCCGGGTCTCTGGCGCTGTGAGGCAGCAGTGCTAACCACTGTGCCACCGTGCCACCCAGGCATTAGAGTCTTGAAGTGGCCTGAATGATTTTCCCATACTTGTACAAGTATATTTTGTCAGGGTTCTATGAACCACAGGGAATTCTTGCTTGCCAATTACCCCAATGCACTGATATTACTACCTGGCTTCAGAAACTTGCAAATTAAAGTTTTGGAATGATAAAGAGGCTAAAAAATGCACTCAACTGCTTAATCTCCAAATCTTGGTCTCATGTTTAATAATACTTTTAAATCTTTTCCTCATCCTTGGATATCATTTCTATCTTTATCAGAGCTACCAGTATATTATAACTTCTCAAAAAGTTCAGCCTTCACCGCTCTTCCCTCTATTTGTAACTTATGTGGTATCCTTTTTGATTACGAAGTTGCATTCAACTGCCGCCTTACCAGTGGCATGTGTGACTGATCTGATTCTCCTTGAATTTTTATTGCCTTCCTCATAGCTGACTGTACCATTGCCTCTCTTTGACTGTCCACCTCTGGAGTGCATTTGTGATTTTACTCCCACCTGTCTGAGCAAATATTGCATTTCTTGAAATAGTTTCTGTTGTTATGCCAACCATAAATACCAAAGATTCCAAATCCTGACACATGCTGTTCATCATCAATGTGCTATCCTTTTGGAAATGTCATCTTCAAACTTAACTCAATATCTACATGTGCATTGATGAAATCTAACTCTTCAACTCTGCCATTCAAGCATTTTGTTGTACGCTCTGACAATTTGTCCAGCAGCAAATATTATGATCTAGCTGATGTTATTACTGGACAAGTCATATCTCAAACTGAAAACCTGGCTTGATAAATCGTTTTTTATTGTTTGGTTTGAACAAAGTAACTTCTTGCTGAAACATAAGCACACACTGCTACAGATTTTGCTTTAACAATAAAAGAGAAGTTTACTAACAATAAATGAAGGTAAGAGTATAAACCAAACTGTCTACCTAAAATGTAAATTTAAATATTTTTGAGAATACAGTAAAAATATAATTCTGTTAATCACAAAACAAATTTTTTGAAACTAAAAAGAAAAACAACAATCTTTGTATTGTACCTGAAACTTATGTTTGGCACGGTACCCAAATTCACCACTCATACAGTACTTACAACAGAGTCTCTGTCTCATAGAGCCTCAGTATTTAAGTGACAAGTAATGTATAGACTGGAACTATAGATAACATTTTTTTTCGGGAGCTTAACATTACTCGGCTTTAAGTAACACCTTCATGGTTTTATCTCAATACTTCCCGGTACTATTGTTAATTCTTTACTCTTAATCTAATTTCACTATACTCTTCCCTTCTGAGGAGAACTAGTTTATATAAACATTTTCATCAAAGTGCTGTACAAGACTACTTTAAACTCCAAAGTAAAATTAAAAAAAACTCTAAGCTATGTGTGTTACCCTTAAGCTTAAAAAAACTCTCCTGATTTTCTAAATTGGAACATGTTTATCCAATTCAGTGCTAAAAGCCTATTAATTCTAAAAATCTATTTAAAAAGAAATGACTGGCTACAGAAATACTTACAAACTAGTTAATAACTTCAGAGTCACAGGAAACCCAAATGTTACTAACTCAAAAGTAAAAAACTCAGATTTGTAATAAATGATATTAAATATAGTGTCTATAAATAAATCACAGTCTTCATCACATAAGACACATTTAGATAAAATCTTTCACAGCTCAATACTGGCAAATGTTTGTTGGCCATTTCCTTTGTGCCTGGATTATCACTGGTGACTTTATTTTGTCAATGATTCAAATAGTCTGTTAACTTTCTCTGATTTCTTTTGGCCCCACAAATTAATTTTAGGTAGCTCATTCTTATTCTCCAACCTCTCTCAAATCTCATTTCACTTTATCTGCAAAATTTCCATCTATTCTTTTAAATTTCAAAAATGTATCTAATTCATAAAGTTTCTTTATATACATAATCACTGAAGCAGTTATTCTGTACAATAGCATATGAAGAAACAAACTAACATTGGAGTTTAACTCTATCTAACAAGCAAACAAAAAGCATCTCTTACTTGTACAAGACAATATTTACATATATTTGAGGCAACGGGAGAGTCCGATAACTGAATGGACCCACGTTTAACTTCGGCAGCTTTCCCAACTGTGCCTTGGTGGCAGCTGCCCCTAGTGTTAGTGTGTCCCTCAGCAAGTAGTCCTAGACTTAGGAATATGCCAGTCTGCAACACTCAGTCTAGGTCAACTCCTTGATCTGGAAGACCAGCAGGTTTCGGGTAAACCAAAGAGCATCCTTCACTGGCCATATGCTCAAAATACACCAGACGTTTGACTCTGGAATAGTGTACAGATCTTTTTGTTCTCTCCATTGTCACCATCAGAGTTTGACTTTTTGGTCCGTTTTGCCATTAACTGCTAATGTTACTTTCAAAAGCATCTTTGATTTCATCTTCAAACTCCTCTAAATATTTCTGTAGCAGTTTTTCTTTCTCCCGGCCCAAGTTTCTTCCCAAGCAGTTCTGTGTCCTATTCTCTTTCTGTCCTGCAAAGTTTCCTAAGGCAGACTTGTATGTTAGTGACACTTGTAAATTGTCAACGTTGATCAAGTCAGTGCATAATTATTAACATTTGGCTGGTTGTTATACATTAGCACACTCAAACTCTATTTTATATTGTCTCTAGAAAGCTACAATAGTCTTCTGTGGAATACATTTGCACACCACTGGCAGCTTTATTTTGACAATTTTCACTAAATATCATGTCCAGGAATTGTTTTGTGAACATGATATTTGAATATGTTGCATTCAGAATGCTTTATTTGATGTTCTATCAGGTCTTTTATTTCCAACAGAACCGTATTGGAGCTGCAAGCCAGTTACAATATGATGAGGGAGGAATATTATGTGAGGCACACTCATGCAATGGATTGGTAGTTTCTGGGTAAGAAAACATTTAAAATATTTTAGTACTTGGTGATTTTTAACAATGTTGCAGAGCAATTAAATTCTTGATAAAGAATAATGTATATCTGGGAGTGACTGAAAGGCACAGTCTAATGGATGCATCAGATAACTGCATGAGTTTAAGAATATCTTGAATTGTAATTATTTGAAAGTGTTTTTATGAGGTCTATGCAGAGTTTAATGTGAATAATTTTATTCCGTTTTCAGTGAGGTTTATTCTTGCCGTGGATGCTGCTGCAAAGTGTATTCCTTGTATGTTGTCTGTTTTGAGTGTTGCATGACTCTTGAAATGTTTTGTTTTTCCAGCATGATGTGATTATGGAAATGGTGGGCATTAACTAGAGATTAATTTGAGTTCCTATTGCTTCTTAGAGTAGCTTACTGAAACTGCAGGTTTGAGTTTGCAATACATGTTTGTAATTTGTATTTTTGTAAATGAGCGTTTCAAAATGCATAAAGATTCAGTTCTAGTTTTCTCCTGTGCCCCATGGCTATCTGAAATGTACCACTTGGGATGTCCCAAAGTACTTTACAACCAACTTTTGAAATGTAGTGACTGTTATAATGTAGGCAACACAGCACCAATTTGTGACTAGCAGTAATACCTCCAAACAGTAATATTAAAATGATGAGATCTGTTCTTTGTTATACTGTTTGAGGGATAAATGTTGCCAAGGACACTGGGGACATTTTCATGCCCTTCTTCAAAATACTGTCATAAAATCTTTTAGATCCATCTGTGAGACAGATAATCCAGAAGATGACCTCGTGATGATGTAACATGCTTTCAGTATTGCAGTGAACTACCAAGTGCTTAAGCCTCTGGAATTTGAGCCCATGACCTTCTGACTCATAGGCAAGTGGGCTATTTTTTAAGCCATAAGTAACACATTGACATTTTGGTCCTAAGTATATTTAAAGTAGTGTGAATTGCAGGATATGAGCTTTTCTCTGATTAGCTACATATTAACAAATTGGCTCTTAGTATTTCACCAGGATTGATGTGAAGCTACCAAGTACAGATACACGTTATTTATGTAATGAGGGATTGAAATTAGTTAACTGGTGGCTCAGTAGTTAGCAATGCTGCCTCGATTCGATTCCAGCCTTGGGTGACTGTCTGTGTGGAGTTTGCACGTTCACCTTGCATTTGCGTGGGTTTCTTTCTGTTTAATCCCTCAGTAAAAATGTGCAGGTTAGGTGGATCGGCCAAGCTAAATTCCATGTTATTCGGGGTTATGCAGGCTAGGTGGGTCAGCCATGGTAGTTAACGTGAAGGATCGCTGGACCCAAAACATTAACTCTGATTTCTCTCCAGATATGTGTGTCATATTGATGGAGAGTCCCTAAAGCGTAAACAGAATTAGGCTGCAAAACATGGCACAAAATTTTGAGTTACTGTCGATTATTCCCCCTTTTGCTCTGCATTACAGTATTTAAGTCAGGGTTTCATTATGGAGTATTATCTAAAAGCTCAAGGTCGTATTGTCTGGCATAATTCATGATACACACTACTGAATGGCTATCTAAGACTTTTTTGATGGAGCCACATTAGAAATTATCCCTACATAAGAACTAGGAGCAGGAGTAGGCCACCTGGCCCTTTGAGGCACCATTCAATAAGGGTATGGCTGATCTATTCGTGGTCTCAGCTCCATTTACCCTCCCGTATACAATACCCTTAATTCCTTTACTATTTTTAAAAAGTATCGATCTTAGCTTTAAGAACATTCAACTACATCACCTTCTGGGTGAAGAAGTTCCTTCTCAATTCAGTTCTAAATGAGCTGCTTCTAATTTTGAGGCTATGCCCTCTTCTCCAAGTTTCACCCACCAGTGGAAACATCCTCTCTACTTCTATTTTATCTATTCCTTTCGTAATTTTATGTGTTTCTATAAAATTCCCCCTCATTCTTCTAAATTCCAATGAATATAATTCCAGTCTACTCAGTGTCTCCTCATACACCAACCCCCCTCAACTCTGGAACCAATCTGATGAACTTCCTCTGCACCCCTTGTAGTGCCAGTATATCCTTTCTCAAGTAAGGAGACCAAAACTGCATGCAGTATTCCAGGTGTAGCCTCACCAACACTCCATACAGCTACAACATGACCTTTCTGCTTTTAAACTCAATCCCTTGTGATGATGCTGCTCCTTGGCTTTTTCTTTCAGAGAGGTCATAAAAGCAGCGATTCTGAAAAGTCTAGATCTGAAAGGTTTTAGGGCCAGTTTGATTATAGCTAACAGATGCTGCCTCAGGAAAAATTTCTTTCAAGTTTAAAAAAAACACTTGTATGACAAATGGGAAGTGGCCGGTTTTTCTTTGGTTTGGTCTTTTAGCAGTCTGGCTGTTCACTGAAAGCAAGCAGTCAGTTTGAGGCTACTGGTCCAAGAAACAGCTATTTGGAAGAAGGTCTTTCATGCTGAATCCCTCCACCATCTCTCTTGTGTAATACCTATGTTTCATTTTACCTTATTTTGCCAAGGGCTGTTTATGGGGAATGTTGCAAGTATTTGGAACCGCACCATTAAATTGGGTTTTCGGATAGCTTAAGTTATTCTATATTCTGTTTCTTTTGTTTGTGTTTCATTGGTAATCCTGTAAATTCTGTTTTGTTTGAAAATAAGTGGCTTAACCAGCTGTGTCACTCCTGGAATATCCAATTTATACCTGCTTGAATCAACTGGCGAAGTTAGGCTCTGGGCTACTTTCTTGAAATGTTTTGAGGGAGTCTGGTCTGGTCCATAACAGATTGGGGTTTGTTCTATTCTTCCGATTTTGGAATTAGGATTGCAGGGCTCGAAGGCAGCAAGTAGTAGGTGTTAGTGTCTTTTGTATCTGGTGTTGATTTTGGTTGGTTTACTTAGAACATAGAACAATACACAGCAGAATAGGCCCTTAGGCCCTTGATGTTGCGCCGACCTGTAAACTAACCTAAGCCCATCCCCCTACGCTATCTCATCATCATCCATGTGCTTATCCAAGGATTGTTTAGATCTTCCTAATGTTGCTGAGTTAACTACATTGGCAGGCAGGCCATTCCACGCCCTTGCCACTCTCTGAGTAAAGAACCTGCCTTAAATCTATCACTCCTCAATTTGTACCTATGCCCTATCGTACAAGCTGATGTCATCATCCTAGGAAAAAAGGTTTTCACTGTCCACCTTATCCTCTGATCATCTTGTATGTCACTATCAAATCCCCTCTTAGCCTTCTTCTTTCCAATGAGAACAGACCCACGTGTCTCAGCCTTTCTTCATAAAACCTTCCCTCCAGACCAGGCAACATCCTGGTAAATCTCCTTCTCACCTTTTCCAATGCTTCCACATCCTTCCTGTAATGGGGCGACCACAACTGTGCACAATATTCCAAGTACAGCCGCACTAGCATTTTGTTTATTTGCAGTATGGCATCACAGCTCTGGAACTCAATCCCTCTAACAATAAAACATAACACAGCGTATGCCTTCTTATCAGCACTTCTCAACCTGGGTGGCAACTTTCAGGGATCTATGTACATGGACTTCAAGATCACTCTCCATACTACCAAGAATCTTCCCATTGACCCAGTATTCTGCCTTCCTGTTGTCCTTCCCAAAGTGATTCACGTCATATTTATTTGCAATGAATTCCATTTGCCACCTCTCGGCCCAATTCTGCAGTTTATCCAAGTTCCCCTGCAACCTGCAACATTCTTCCACACTGTCCACTACTCCACCGACTTTAGTGTCATCTGCAAACTTATCAACCCATCCACCTATGCCTGCGTCTAAGTCATTTATAAAAATGGCAACAGCAGTGGTCCCAAAACCAATCCTTGCGGCACACCACTAGTAGCCGGACTCCAGGCTGAATATTTTCTATCAACCACCACTAGCTGCCTTCTTACAGAAAGCCAGTTTCTAATCACCCTCAATCCCATGCCTCTGCATTTTCTTCAACAGCCTACCATGTGGAACTTTATCAATGGTCTTACTGAAGTCCATGTACACCACGTCAATTGCCCTACCCTCATCCATATGCTTAGTCTCCTTCTCAAAGAAACTCAGGTTTGTAAGACATGGTCTGCTCTTGAAGAAACAGTGTTGACTATCTGCAATCAAATTGTTGCTTGCTAGATGATTATAAATCCTATCTCTCATAATCCTTTCCAAAACGTTTCCTACAACAGACGTAGGGCTCACTGGTCTATCATTACCTGGATCATCTCTACTGCCCTCCTTGAACAAGGGCTCAAAATTTGCAATCCTCCAGTCCTCTGGTACTAAACCTGTAGGCAATAAAGACTCAAAGATCAAAGCCAAAGACTCCAACGCCACCTCCCTAGCTTCCCAGAGAATCCTCGGATAAATCCTATTTGGCCCACGGCACTTGTCTACTTTCTCTTCTTCTAGAATTGATAACCCCTCTTCCTTACTAACCTCGATCCTTTCTAGTCTAAAATCTCATATCTCATACTTCTACTCTACAATATTCTCCTTTTCATGAGTGAAAACAGATGAGAAACATTCGTTTAGCATCTCTCTGATCTCCACAGAGTCCACACACAACTTCGCACCTTTTGTCTTTGACTGGCCCTATTCCTACCCTAGTTATCCCTTTATTCCTCACATACCTATGGAATGCTTTAGGGTTCTCCTTTATTCTACCTGCTAAAGACTGCTGATCTCTCTTGGCTCTTCTTAACTCCCTCTCTTTAAATCCTTCCTAGCTAATCTGTAACTCTCCAGCGCCTGATCTGAACCATCTTGTCTCATCGTCACATAAGCCTCCTTCTTCCATTTAACAAGAAATGCAATTTCTGTAGTAATTTCTGTAGTTCCCTTACTTATCACTTCCTACCTGCCTGATCGGGACATACCTATCAAGGACACTCAATATCTGCTCCTAAAACCAGCTCCATATTTCGATTTTCCCCATCCCCTGCATTTTGCTACCCCATTCTGTGCATTATAATTGCCCTTCCCCTTCCATCACTAATCTAAACCGAACCAAATTATGGTCACTTTCTGCAAAGTGCTCACCTACCACTAAATCAAACACCTGGCCTGGTTCATTGCCAAGCACCAGATCCAGTGTGGCCTCCTCTCTTGTCGGTCTTTCTACATACTGTGTCAGGAAACCCTTCTGCACACATTGGACAAAGACTGATCCATCTGACGTACTACAGTTATAACATCTCCAGTCAATGTTGAGGAAGTTAAAGTCTTCCATAATGACAACTTGTTCCTTTCACTCCTACCCAGAATTGTTTTGCCGACACTCTCCTCCACAGCCCTGGAACTCTGTGGAGACCTATAAAAAAAACTCCCAGCAGCGTGACCTCTCCTCTCCTGTTTCTAACCTCAGCCCACACTACCTCAGTAGACAAGTCCTCGTCAAAAGTTCTTTGAGCCACTATTATACTATCCTTGACTAACAAGGCCACACCTAACCTTCTTTGTTCTTAATGAAAGATATAAACCCTGGAACCTGCAACATCCATTCCTGACCCTGTTCTATCCATGTCTCCGAAATGGCCACAATGTCGAAGCCCAGGTACCCACCCATGCTGCAAGCTCACCTACATTTGATGAGAAGGATGTAGAAGTCTTTTTCCACCTCGTTTGAAAAGATGGCTAAACAAATGCAGTGGCCAGTGACCATGTGGGTTTTGTTGATCCAAACAAAACTTCTACGTTGAGCTAGTGGGGTATTTGCCTCATGATCAAAGGAGGTATCTGGGGCATATGAGGATGTACGAGAAGCCTACAGACAACATTTCAGGAATCTAAGAAGGGACCCTGGTCAAACCTACATTGAGTATGAAAGGATCAAACAAAATAATTTTCATAGGTGGATAAATGCATTAAAAATAGAGCAAACGTATGACAATAGACAATAGGTGCAGGAGTAGGCCATTCTGCCCTTCGAGCCTGCACCACCATTCAATATGATTATGGCTGATCATGACACTCTTGGAGAGAGAATTATTTTGAAGGGGTTCAAAAATTCACTTCCTGAAGTACTATCCTTGACTAACAAGGCCACACCTCACCTTCTTTGTTCTTAATGAAAGATATAAACCCTGGAACCTGCAACATCCATTCCTGGCCCTGTTCTATCCATGTCTCCGAAATGGCCACAATGTCGAAGCCCAGGTACCCACCCATGCTGCAAGCTCACCTACATTTGATGAGAAGGATGTAGAAGTCTTTTTCCACCTTGTTTGAAAAGATGGCTAAACAAATGCAGTGGCCAGTGACCATGTGGGTTTTGTTGATCCAAACAAAACTTCTACGTCGAGCTAGTGGGGTATTTGCCTCATGATCAAAGGAGGTATCTGGGGCATATGAGGATGTACGAGAAGCCTACAGACAACATTTCAGGAATCTAAGAAGGGACCCTGGTCAAACCTACATTGAGTATGAAAGGATCAAACAAAATAATTTTCATAGGTGGATAAATGCATTAAAAATAGAGCAAACGTATGACAATAGACAATAGGTGCAGGAGTAGGCCATTCTGCCCTTCGAGCCTGCACCACCATTCAATATGATTATGGCTGATCATGACACTCTTGGAGAGAGAATTATTTTGAAGGGGTTCAAAAATTCACTTCCTGAAGTACCGAGAACGAATGTAGAAGAGCAGAGAGTTAAAACGGCAAGGTTAGCAAATGAAATGACTGATGATTCAGTTGCTCCATAAGTCAAAGTTTTGCTCTCAAAATCATTTTCAATTTGTGAGGGATAGACATTAGGGAAAAGAGAAAGCCTCATGTACAAAGGGAAATTTGACCTCGGTGAAGATCATAAGGGTAACTTACCACAGGGTAAGAAGAAAACCCTTGAAGCGGAAAGAGAAGTTAAAAAAGCTCCAGTGTTTGCACTGCACTAAAGTAGGCCACATGAAATCACAGTGTTGGTGTGTTAGGAGAAGCACTATGAAGCGAGATGTAAGAAACCAGGATAAGCCAGTGACTTTTGTTGGAATGGTAATGGAAAGTACAGTGGAGGCTGAAAAGCTACACTACAGTATACAACTTTGTTAGAGGTTGATTAAAGAAAATTTGCCAGATCATCTTAAACAATATAACTGCGTAGGTAAAGTTTACTCGCATAGGTCAAGTGCAGGTAAAGAGGTTACAATATTAAGAGATACAAGATCATCTCAATCTGTAATATTGAAAGTTGAGATATGTGCTTCTGAAAGACTATTGCCAGAAAAAAATGCTAGTAACAGGAATTCACGGTGAGACAAGAAGTGCTCGATTATGTAGCGTGAGGTTAGAGTGTCCAAAGAAGAGTGGAGAAATTGTTGTAGGAGTACCGGACAAACTCTTAGCTCCAGGAATAGTTTGTCCTTGCTAACAATATAGCTGGTTCACAGGTAGGAGTGCTGCCTACTGTGGTGGAAAAGCCAGTGGAAATTCAGACAACTGAACTATTGCAGGACACATATGCTGGGATTTTTCTGGACTGTGTGGTAGCAAGGTCAGGAAGTCACCAGTTGAAATGGGAGAGATCAAAGAGTACAGATAAGAAAGTTGAAGTGGATTTAGCAGAGACCCTGTTTGATCAAATGGTTGATACAAATAGGAGCAGATAGATGACACAGCAAACATCTTTAGCTCAGATAAATTAACTGAGTTGCGGCAGAAAGATGAAAATTTAAAGCAATTTATCAAAACCATACACACAAAAAAAATAAGAAATTAACATTCAAGGATACAATCTTAAAAATGATGTCTTAATGTGGAAATGGACACCATCACATATTCAGGCAGATGACAAATGGGCAGATGTTCATCAAGTTGTGGGTTATAGAAAGGAGGTGTTGCAGATTGCGCAATAACTACCATTAGAGAATTATTTAGGTGTGAGAAAAACTCAAGCTAAAATACAAAAACATTTTTATTGGCCTGGACTGCATAAGGATGTAGTTGGATTTTGATAGACTTGTCATACATGTCAGGTATTTGGAAAACCACAGGCAGTAATAAAACTGGCAACTTAATACTTATTCCTGCATTTGAGGAACCTTTTGCAAGAGTCTTAACTGATTGCGTAGGACTCCTACCTAAAACAAAAAGTGGGAATCAGTATTTGTTAACAATAATGGATGTGTCTGCTAGATCTTCCGAGGCAGTTCCATTACGCAGTATCACAGCTAAAAGGATTGTAGGGGAATTACTCAAATTTATCACTAGATACAGACTACCCACAAAGATACAATCAGATTAAGGGTCAAACTTTACATAAAAATGATTCAAGGAAGCTATGGACACTTAGGAATAAAATAATTCAAATCTATTGCATACCATCCAGTGTCACAGAGAGCACTAGAACGGTGGCATCAGACATTAAAGACCATATTGAGGGCTTATAATCAAGACTGAGGAGAAAGTGAGGACTGCAGATGCTGGAGATCAGAGCTGAAAATGTTTTGCTGGAAAAGCGCAGCAGGTCAGGCAGCATCCAAGGAACAGGAGAATCGACGTTTCGGGCATAAGCCCTTCTTCAGGACAACCAGTACCTACAACAAATCCGAAGCCTCCAGCAACAGACCTCCCTCCGGATCCTTCGCCCATTCCTGAAGAAGGGCTTATGTCCGAAACGTCGATTCTCCTGCTCCTTGGATGCTGCCTGACCTGCTGCGCTTTTCCACCAACACATTTTCAGCTTATAATCAAGACTATCCAGATGATTAGGATAAGGTAATCCATTTGTACTTTTTGTGATCAGAGATGCACCAAATGAATTGTTCAAATTCAGAGCATTTGAATTAGTTTTTGAGCATGAAGTGAAAGGACCGTTAAAATTGATTAAGGTGTAGTTGAGAAGTCAAAATTCAGAGACCACGTATTTGGACTATATGTCAACTTTTTGGGAACGTTTAGATAGAGCGGGGGAGTTGGCTAGATAAAAGTATCACAGCAATACAATGAAACAGGAAGCAAACAAAAAAATCAAAAACTCACAATTTTGCTATTGGGGATAAGGTATTGGTGTTACTTCAGCGACAGGTGAACCTTTTAAAAGCATGGTGTAGTGGACCTCATCAATTTGAAAGGAAATTGAGTGAGGTGAACTATTTGATAAGGACTCCAGACAGAATGAAATCTGAGTGTGTCATGTGAATATGGTCAAAAGGTGTTTTCACAGGGAAGGAAAGCCAAAGGAGACCATGTTATTGGTTGCAACACAGGGGGAAGAACCAAGTTCAGAGGATTCTGAATTGGACATTGTCCAATTTAATTTGAGGAATGAGAAAGTTGTCAAAAATTGGGATAAATTATTGAGTTACCTTCCAGAGGAAAATCAAATTGTCCGGATAGAATTATTACTATCGCATGGGAGATATATGGAAATAAGCTGGGATGTACTAACCTAATTATGCATGATGGAGATAGAGGAGATACTGTTCCAATTAAGCAACATCCTTATCAGCATAACCCTCTAAAGTTGGCACAGGTTCAAAAGGAGGTTGAATGCTTGCTCCAAGATGACATAATCGAATCCGTTACAGTGACTGGAGTTCACTCATAGTAATGGTGCCAAAAGCAGATGGTACCCAACAGTATGGAGCATTGCAAAGTCAATGCAGTTACAAAGACTGATGCATTTCTGATTCCGCATTTGGAAGGTGGTGTTGTAAAGGTGGGACAAACAACTTCTGTTTCTGAGTTGGGCTACCTCAGAGGATACTGGCAGAGTGGTTAGCACTGCTGCCTCACAGCACCAGAGATCCAAGTTTGATTCCAGCCTTAGATGACTGTCTGTGTGGAGCTTGCACATTCTCCTCGTGTCTGTGTGGGTTTCCTCTGGGTGTTCCGGTTTCCTCCCACAATCCAAAGATGTGCAAGTTAGGTGATTGGCCATGCTAAATTGCCCATAGTATTCAGGGCTGTGCCAGTTAGGTGCATTTGTCAGGGGTAAATGTAGAGTGATGGGGGAATGGGTCTGGTTGGATATTCTTCAGTGGATATTCTTCGGTGGGTCAGTGTGTACAGGTTGGGCCAATGTCCTGTTTCCACACTGTAGGGATTCTATGATGAAAACTGATAACTTAATGTTAAAAATAAAAAGGGAGGACAGCAAAGCATTGATGTTGCTGTCCTTCCATCAAAAAACAATAATTGTGCTACATAAAAACATCTTTTTATCTTGTTGTGGTTCTGCATGAAAAGTGAATGTGAGAAACAATGCTCACACACTTCAATAATTTCAGTCCAAGACAAGATCTGAATCAGTAGTGTCATTTATTTTACACTTGCAAGTGGGTGTGATGTCCACAAGGCAGGGACAAAAACACAGAGTTCAACAAATACTCAATATTTATATAATTTGGTTCCTACATTTTTTTTCTTATTTCATTGTTTTCCGCCCCCCCCCTTCCATTTTCCAAACCATGATTCAAGCCATCCCGTGAGAGATGTGTCTACTCCTGAATTCTCAGCCAGTTCCTTTGCTAAGGTAGTCAATCCCCTTAAGGCCCTAGTAATTGAACCATCAGGTGCAGTGTTATTAGGAATAAAGGTACAACAGCTTCCTCCTAACATCACACACACCCCCTTTTTCTGCTAAAATCATATCAAGGGCTATTCTGTTTTCCCATGCCATCCTACTTGTCGCATCAAGCTTTCTGATATTCCTTTAACCGCATCTCTTGTATAATTTATAAATCGCTGTTGATTATAGAAAATGTAATTTATCCAATCTACATTTTTATTAATTGTTACCCACCAAAAGAGAGCTGACTCAAAGCCTGCTGCAATCTGGCTACGAGCCTTGAATTCATCAGGTACTCCCCTAGGGACTCCTACCGAATCGAGATAAATCCTGTCATCGAAAGAAGTGTCTAACAGTAATCTCTTGCCCCTTCCCTTTTTCCCTACTATCTTTTCCTTCTCAAATGCCAGGATTAATGGAATTGCCAATTGTACAATTGCACATATCCCTCTCCAATCCGGAGGTAGCGTGGGTCTCAATATTTTGCCTCCACAGTACCACCACAGATCCGCTCGGGGAACCTTTAGTGCTGAGTAGTTCCCTCCCTTCCTCGTTTCGGTATCATTCTTAATCTCTGTACATAATTTCAGCTTCCCCCAAATCTCTCGACCGACTTGTACCTCGTCTACGCACACACGACATGTGATTTCCAACTGCGGCGGAAAATGTGGGGGGGACTTTTGCATCTTTCTTCTCCAAGGGAGGGAACATCCGAGATAGGGAGGTACAATTCCAATCATTCCATGCAGTCTCATCCTGGTACAGGGCTATCATACATTTCATGCTCTTCCTGTCTCGTTTCCACCCGAGCGGAAAGGGAACCACCTGGGCCACTGGCCTACCGGAGGCACATGCATAGCAATTGCTTTTGTTCAGACTTTTTACAGTATACTTTACCCATTCAACCCAGGCATTTGCATCCCCGTACCCAGTTTCTATTTCGATGGTCTGTTTCAAGTCCTTTATCGCAATACTTTTTACTACTTTAGGATCATTGGGAGGGATGAAAGGTTGTATCTTATTATCCAGTAATTCCGCCCATTTTCCCTGTCCTATGCTAATTCGAAAACAACAGCCCAAGAAATCATTCCCATTTGCTTTCATTTCGATCCCAAATGTTTCATTCAATTGTTTCTCATAGGTGCCCCCCCCTCCCAGAATTGCTTCGTGCCATGTGGTTTTCCTTATTGTTAGGTATATTGGGTTACACTTTTTATCGGGACAATCGCGAGCTCGTCGGAAGGGGGCCCGGTGTACTGTGACGAGACCATTATACCAAGTACCATCCCATAGGACTTAAGATGTGTCTCAAAGCTGCGGTACTGTCCCTGATTATCTACATCCCCACAATTTACTAAGCTGCATGCATCAGCATCTATTACTTGTGGATTATCAGACTCAGGAACTGTTAATAATACATATGAAAACGATATTTGACCAAATCCCAATACTAAGAGGGCTAGCATCATAACTCTAAGCATTCCCAGTATTCTAAGCATTATGCTGAAGCACAAAAAGACTTAATATACAATCTTACAGAAATAATCCCGCGCTCGCGTCGCCACTGTA
>NC_057734.1:35598336-35658075 GCF_004010195.1 Chiloscyllium plagiosum
CTTTCCACAATAATAGCATCCTGCCTGTGGAGACCTCCATCTCTGCCCCTGTCGCTCGAACCCTCTATCAAATGCTCCCCCTTGTCCTCTCCCTCTCCCTCTTCCTCTCTGTCCTACATGCTGCCACCCGCCGCTCCGGTTGCTCACTATTTGTTCCATTCTTTTCTTAACTACCTCATCAACCGTAGCTGCCATCATTTTCACCTTCTGTTTTTGTCTCTCATCCTCCCTCTTTACAAACACTTTCTCTGCCTCTCTTAACAATTCATCTTATGGTTTTTCACTCCACCCTTCTATCTTCTGTATCTTTCTCTGTATGTCTGGCCATGCCTTTGTCACAAAATGTACTTTCAAAAGACCCTGTGCCACTGGGTCCTCAGGGTTCATTCCAGAGTATTTTCGCGTTGAGTACCTTAATCTTTGCAAGAAAGCTGAGGGAGTCTCATCTTTCTCTGTCTAACTTCAAAGGCTTTAGTCAGATTCTGTGACTTCGGAACTGCCTCTCTTATTCTTTTTAGAATCAGGTCTTTCAATTCCCTCATTTCTTCTCTATGCTCCGGGTTTTGGTTTTCCCGGGGAAAACTTTACCTCTCCCTGTCCAGCATCCCCATCTCCAATCGGGTGTTCCCTGTCCCATATTTTAATGGCTGCTCCTTGTATAAGTCCCCTTTCCTCCCCAGTAAATAGTATATTCATAATAGACATTAACTCAGCCCACGTATACAGACTGGGCCCCAAAAATTGATCAATTTGTTCAGACAACCCCACCGGATCCTCAACCAGGACCTTCATCTCCTTTTTAAATGTTCTGACCTCCCCACTAGTGAGGGGGGCACTTACAAACCCAATCTCTTTGTCCCCTATTGGTACCTCCCGAAGGGGATAAGTCGTTACGTTCTTCCCTGTTTTTTTCTTTCTTAAAGAAATATTGCACTATTTCTAGCTCCCCATAACTTCAAACATCAATTCATCAATTCATGCTTGACTAACTTTTAAAGCCTGTTCCTAACTTGTAAATATATTTATATATTTATGTTCATTTATTCAGTATTCAATATTTAAAATGTAAAATGCATATAATTCTCAATTTTGAAATCCACTGTAATCACCCAGTTTTAGTCCCTTAATTTAAATCCAAAATTAGTTTTCTTAAGTAGTCCTGACCAATCATTGCTCAATTACAATACTATAGGTCGTGAAATAATCAGAGGCTGCCGTAAAAGAATTTGTCTATTCAAGTTTAAAAAAAAACTTCTAATGCATGAACAATGGCCGAATCCAAGGTCACAGATATTAACCATAGAATTTTGTTTTTACTACAATCTAATGTTGAACTGAAACTTCAACTGTCCTCCATAAATCGCTTTTATGTAAAGATAAGAGATTAGTTAGAAACTGATAATAAGGCAGTCATGATCTGTAAAAAGAACAGGAGTTATCATTCTTTTTTTTCATAATCTCTATAGAATCCTTAACCTTAAAAGAAATCATGTTAAGTTTCCATAATAAAAATCAGATTCAAAACAGTCCTGGAACACAAGCTCCAGGGAATAAAACGCAAACATTCAATCACCAACAAACAAATGTTCATTCAAACCAAATCACAAAGGGTTAAACTTTCTACCAGCTGTACAGCTCTTTTCATTTTCTCTCTCTCACACATTGACATATAAATTCAGATATTTACAAACCCAGTCTTTGCCGACCTGTACTTTGGCCAGAAGATGGCGGGACGAAGAATGGATTTCTTAGTCCATACAAAGCAACAATATTTAATCATCTTTTTCCCTTGTACAAGTATTATTTTGCCAATTCCACAACATCCTGCCCAAAGGACTTTCTGGAGGTATGTTGTAAGGGACCTCTCCTCCATTTCCATTGCCTTTTTCTTCTTTTGTTTTCCCGGAGGCTTTTTCCTTTTCCACGGCACAACCCATATTGAGTTCCTTCATTAGTCCCTTATTAACTACTAAAACTCAATCCCGGCCTCCAAGGCAATACTTAAAAGTCAATTTTCTTACCTTGGTCTGTGCACAGAGTTGCCTGGCCCCTTTTCGCCGTATTTTCTATTGAGCTCCTATCACTGTCTGATTCAGATGTCTCTCTTGTGGGATCCGTACCAGTCGCCCAAGGGAGCGGACCAAACCAGGACACGAGACCGCTCCTCAATGGGGAACGGGACGTGTCTTCCCAGTGTCCAGGGCCAGCTACTCCCCCTGGCGATGGAAGAAAATCCCAGACGAGACTCCAATTGTGAGAAACAATGCTCACACACTTCAATAATTTCAGTCCGAGACAAGATCTGAATCAGTAGTGTCATTTATTTTACACTTGCAAGTGGGTGTGATGTCCACAAGGCAGGGACAAAAACAGAGTTCAACAAATACTCGATATTTATATAATTTGGTTCCTACATTTTTTTTCTTATTTCATTGTTTCCCCCACGTTTACATCCTCCACTTCCCTACTCCTGTTTATCTCTTGCCTTATTCGGCCTTGTCTGTGACAAAATGCTTATTTCTGGCCTCACAAGGCCATTTGACCTCATCCCACTGCAGGTCATTGTTAGGCATATTCTTTCTTCATCAGTATCTACTCTTTCCATCTGGACTTCTCCCGAAGCCACTCTGATCCCTATGACCTCTTTAATTGGGGTTTGTTCCTGTGTCTCTGTAAAAGTGGGAAACAGATGTTCATACCTACTAGGCGTATCTGGCCTAACTTCATCCCCTCACAACATCTTATCTATTTGCCCATAATATCTACCATTGTCTTGCAGTCACGTTTCATGCTGGCATACAATTTTAGCTAATACAAAAGCAATTATATACTTCCTCCACATAGTTTCCATTCTTGTTGACTCAGCTCCCGGCCGAAACAACCCCACACTGGTGTGAGTTCATTTACTTTGTATCAGAAATTATAATTGCAGAATTGCAGAACTGCAGAAGTAACATTAATTTACCTATATCCCACAGTGAAGTTCCAAATAAATAATTGCTTTCATCGGTGACACTAATGATTTATTGAAATGGGCCAAATGGCTGCATCCAATGCAGTTACCATCCTGTGTGATGGAAAAAAGAAACAGTTACCCTGACATCAGTAGTAAGTACAATGCCAGAATCTGCTATTTGAGAAGTGGTAACAAGATACTTAGAAAACGTAATATGATTAAGCATGTTTTTATGCCATGGAAATAACATTTCAAAATCATCTATCTGGCAGGGTAGATGAGGAGCAAATAAATTTGGTCTTCTGGGCTTTCGGAAGGTGTCTGATAAGGTCCCACAAACAAAGAAATTATGTAAAATTAGGGCTTGTGGTTTTGTGGTTACATATTAGCATAGATTGAGGCTTGGTTAATGGACCAGCTTCTGCTTCGCAGCTGTGTCCACAAGTTAAAAATCACACATCACCAGGTTATAGTCCAACAGGTTTAATTGGAAGCACACCAGCTTTCGGAGCGACGCTCCTTCATCAGGTGATAACTTTGTACACCCCAGTCCAACACAGGCATCTCCAAATCGTGTCCACAAGTGCCATTGTGTACTTGGTCATTGTTTCCATACTGGAAAGAATGGGCTGCAAGCTCTGTGCCAACCTTCCTTCTCTTCGATGGCTTGAATCTTATTTGTGGCAGATCTGTAAATATACCAAGTATTATTGTGTACATTCCCAGCAATCTTTTCTCGCTTGCTGCTCTATTAAAGTCCTTACCTGAATTGTTTGCAGCAAAATTAATTTGAAGCCTCCCTCTAGTGAACTGGCACATTCGCTATCCTTTACTCTGCCCTGCTACAGCCCACATTGAAACACATTGTTTGCTGCTTCGATAGTACCTTCTAACAGTACGTGTACCTGGACTGGCAAAAACGGAGATTTGTAAGTTGACTATAGTTCTTCTTCCTCAGATGTCCACACTTCTTGCCTGTTATCATCAGGCAGCAGCTGGAGTAACCGTAAGCATACATGTAGAAAGGGAAGATTGTGATGTGGGAAGGCAGGAATCTGAGTGATAGAATGCAGGAATATGGTCACACCAGCTTGAACTTCATACCAGATCGCAGACATATATGAAGTACAATTTGAGAAAATGTACATGATAGGAAAATAACCTTAATCCCGGTTGATTGCAGCAATGCTGGTCACAATGGCTTCAGTCACTGCAATGGTAATTATTTTGTACAGTGACTTCCTAGGAAGTCAAACAATGCAGTTGTGCCTATCCCCGTTTGCTGTCTGTTATTTTCCTCCTGTATAGATCATCTTGCCCTGTCAGAGAGTGCAAAGTGTCAGTGAATGTTTTAGATTATGTTTGGCCAACTAACATAACTGAATAATTGGAAGAATGTAGGTGTGGCTTATAGACATGTTAAGTGTGTGAAGGTGAAATACATCATATGCATGTTAGAAGGGAATCTTGATTCCTAATGGGTGAATGATGAAGGATACCCCGTGAGGTTGTCTCTTTGTTGGGTGCGTTCACCAACTTAAACTGCTTGTGAAATCATTGAACTTTTTGTAGCATTGCTGCCACTGACCTCCAGTTATCTGCTCTCATTTACTGGACAGCCTATAGAAATATGACCACTGTCGTCCTTTCAACTCCCCCGGCTCCAGTGATGTATCTGAGAACCTAGGAACCCTGTCTCTGATGCACTGCTCCATTGTTACTCTTTATTTCTTCTGAAAGATACATTTATAACATTTGCAGCCAGAAGGTATTTCCCCCTTGAGAGGGTGCATGCGAGTTTTAGGAAGTGCACTGGTCATGTGGCTCAGTGATAGTGTCGCAATCTCTGAGTTCATATCCCACCTATTCTAGAGGTATGTCATTACATGTCTGAGCAAGCTGATTAAAAAAGTAAGTATCTCTTGCTAGCCTCACGAACATCAGCAATCAGCTGCAATTGTAATCATGAAGATCAACAGTCAGTTCAAAGTTTATGTGCTGCATACAACACCTTGATTGATGTGAGATAACAGCACATTTCAATTCCTTGCGCACAAAACGGCACACTTGAATTTTAAATCCTGCAAGTTGCAACAACAGAAACAGTTCTTGTCCTGTTTACAGATGTCACAGATTCCCAGTGAAGGGTGCTGTGAAGATCAGAAACTTCATTAGTACAAGTCTCAGCTGAGAAGCACAAGAAAACATTGTTAGTGACAATCAGTGAAATGAATGGTTGTTGCTTTGCTGCATCAAAATCTGGGCCAAATACTTCTCCTGAGCTTTTTTTAATAAAGCCATTAATTGGCTTTGTTCCTGAGTGGCCAAGCATAACTCTGACCAAAAAAGCTAGAAATTTCCCAAATATTACTTCATTATATCCTCAGCTGACATCTTTAGCAAATATCCCACTATTCTTCCTTAGTACTGCAACTTAAATTATATTTTACACCAAGACCAGCAAACGAGGACGCTAGATTAGAGAGGAAAAGCACAGTGAAACCAGCAGGAGGAAAAAACTAGGTCACAGAATGACATCATAATAATACCAGGGGCAAGGATAAAAGGGTGGGTTATAGAGTGAGAGTACAAAGAAGCATGTGGGTTTGTAAGTGACGATCATGCATTAAAACAAATTGTAGGGAAACAGCTACGTGGTTGCTGAGTAACTTTCCTTGTTTCTTAGCTAGGACATTCATTCAAATAGCAACTGTTTGGAGTAATTATAGCAGTAACTGAATTAATAATAGAGGTGATCTAGGGGCATTAATTAAAGTTAATAGTTTAAATAAGTTATTAGCAAGGTTATAGAGTCAAACGGCATGGAAACAGACTCTTCGGTCCAACCAGTTTATGCCGACCACGTTCCGAAAGTCTAAATTAGTCCCACCTACCTTCACTTTGCCCATGGCCCTCCAAACCGTTCCTATTCATGAAGTTATCCAAATGTCTTTTCAACATTGTAACTGTAGCCTCATCCACCATTTACTCGAGCAGTTAATTCCGTACACAAAGCACTCTCTGTGGGGAAAAGAGTTGCCCCTCATTTGCTTTTTAAATCTTTTTCCTCTCACCTTAAAAATAGGCCCTTTAGCTTTGAACTCCCCCACCCTAGGGAAAAGACCCTTGTCATTCACCTTCTCTATATCCATTATGATTTTATAAACCTCAATAAGGTTACCCCTCGTGCTCCTAAGTTTCAGTGAATAAAGTCCCAGCCTTTCCAATCTATTTCTATATCTCAAACCCTCCATTCCTGGCAAAATTGTGGTAAATCTTTTCTGAACTCTCTCCAGTTTAATAATAATTTCCTATAACAGGGCGACCAGAACTGCAGACTGTACTTCAGAAGAGACCTCACCATCATCCTGAACCTGATGTCCCAACTCCTATACTCAAAGATCTGAGCAATGAAGGCCTTCTTAACCATCCTATCTACCAGTAACGCAGATTTCAAAGATTATGTATCTGTGCCATTTCAGAACTTCAGGGTACATATGTGTACCTTGAGGACCATGGTACAGAAGGAGTTTTCTGCTCCTACAGTTGAAATTAGTAAGAATTTGCCATAATCTTCCTAGATACTGGGATAATGGGAATGGATTTGACTGAGCTGCTCTACAGAGAGCTGTCATTGACTTAATGACCGCCTTCTGCATTGTCAGTAATTCCAGGACTGTACAAACCCGATGATGCTTAAGATTTTAGCTATGAGTAAGTGAAAATACTAATGCAGAAGTTATGAATGTATTGTACAATTGTACAAAGTGTTGTGCCTTTGCAACAATATAAATGTTTAGGAATAAGTGATATATATCACATGCATGAGTGCCAATAATATGCAGTATGTATCAAAAAAGTTACCATCTACATAACTAAGAACTCTTGAGAGTGGTATTATTGAGCAAGTGAAAGAAAATACTATACGTGAAAGATTGAGACTACCACATATATCTGAACATCAAATGCAAATGAAAGATGCCTAAAGTTATTCTATTTTCAATTTTGTGTTTCAAATTAGCGTGTGATAAACATTGCTCATTGTACTGCAAAATGATCTTTGTAACCTGGATAATGAGGAATTTAATGAAAAATTAAAGGATGTTTGAACTGAGAGTGTGGAGTTCAAAACATTGTTGTATCTTGCTGTCTGTCTGACCAAAATGACAGAACACTTATACTCTTGTGGGTCTTTGCAAAACTGAATAGTGAAACAGAACATAGTTGTATGGTGGTACCCATTATGGATATTACAGACCTTGAAAAATCAGTAAGAATTTATAGAGATTAGTGTCTGTAAGAAACATTAGCAGTTTCAAATACTGTGCTAATGATGACATGTAAAAAAAAAACTTTAATGTCTTCAGTTGCTGTAGGTATTTCATTGTAGCATCCTTGTATTTATCCACAGAAAAGAGCAAATAATATTGTTCTCAACCTATTAACTACTGTACCTCATTGAAGTTGAACTTCACGACCCTCTCTGTGTAGTTAATTCAGTAATTTGCTAGCTTTTCTGATACTCCGATCACCATTATACTCGCTAAGTTCTGTCAGTTCGAATTGTATAATGCAGAAGGTCTTTCGTGTCTGACACCTTGCTTCAGATTTAGCCCAGATTAATGCCCTTCATTAGTCACATGGCACCCTCTGAGCAAATAAGTAATATGAAACGATTATTCATTTTGTTTTTAATGGGCCATAAGTATCTGATGCAGAGAAAAGGTGGGTATGGAATGCAAGGAAGTCTGATGCGTATCAGATATTGCATCAAGATGCATTTCCAATCTCCAAGCATGACAATTTAAAAAAAATGTTTTATCAGATGAATGCAGCTTGTGCTTCCATTCCATGGTACCAATATTGTTGATTGGTTTGGGAAATTGGAAGTGTATACATTCAACTGCAGGAAAGGAACAAATAACGGGGCTTTTTTTTCCTTTAAAGAATGTGTTCTTCTTTTGTATCTTTAAAGTGCGTGGAGGTCTTATGAAGCAGAAGGTAACAAACTTGCCTCTGAGTCAGAAACTTTGGTTTCAAGTTCCAACCCATGACTTGATGCTCACTGAAGGTGTATTCATATCAAGGCAGTTGAGTGTTAAAATGTAAATCCTTCCAAAATACACAAGTGAGAGGCAACAAGAATATGAAGATTCTTGGTCAGCCACATGATAGAAAGAACTTTGAACCTCTGTCAACACTTTCCATAGCTCTAAGCCACACCAGCATATAAAAATTGACTTGCCACACAACACTGACACTTTAGGAGGTGTTGACACAGTGCTAACTTCATTGAACAGCAATCTAGAACAGCAGGCCAATGTTTTGTGGACTGGGTTTGAATCCCATTGTGGACAGACAATGAAATTTGATTCAATTTTTAAAAAACTTGTAATAAAGTCCTGGCCTAATGGTTATCATGTCATTTTTTGAAGACACCCATCTGACTCACTAAATATCATTTCAGGAAGGAAATCTGCCATCCATATCTACATGTCTACATGTCACTCCAGTTATGTGAATTAACTTAACATAAACCAAGATTCACTATTGGAGATCTTTGGTCAGTGAGCCTCAATAACTGTGTTTCCTGAGCTATCATTGGAACTTAACACACAGTTTTCATGTCTAAAATTTCAATTTTGCATCCAGAGCAGATTGAAATCAACATAGTCGTCTTGTTCTGACAGTTGAAATAACGTTTTATATTTCAAATGAATTAAACTCAGTTTTGTCACTGCACCATGTCATTCACAGCATGGAATTATCTGAATGTGACATAATTAACTCTCAGATCATAAGAAGTCTGATGGGGGAAGAGTTGTGCTATTCTAACAATGGGGTGCTTTTTTGGCATTGATTAAGTTGTATTCGTGAACAGAAAGAGACCTTCTAACCTATAGTTACCTGATTTGAGAGCTTTTGATGCTGACAGGGAAGTGTGACTGGATCTCCAGTCCCTATACAGATGTCTGTCTTTCCTTGACAAGCAGAAACCGCCAAAACCAAAACTTAGCTGAGGTTTGGGCATGTAGGATTTTAGTCATTCATCTAAGTTGATAATGTCAAATGTAGTGGAGTAGTACAGTTATTACAGTGTAGTAGATTCAAATCTTTAAACAGTGGCCTTCAATGTTGCCCATAGAGGAAGGCACTATTACTACTGACTTAAATACTTGCAAAGTTTGAATTTTTGATGGAACTAAACTGTATAACATGAGAAATGTCATTAGACATTAATCCATTCATTGCTAACATTTCTCAGTAACACTCCATCTGCACATGGAACTTTGCCTATACAATGGCTCCATATCACCAGTTATGTGAGCTTTGAAAGCTGAGTTTGTCAAATTTTAAGTAAGGGAACATGTATGTAATTTGTTGGTTTTCTTTTTAAAATTAACACACTGTAATTGATTTTCTTAACTGATGTCTCTAGGGAGTATATATATTCCTTGTGTGCAAAGATCAAGAGAGAGAAGCAGAGCTCTATTGTGGTCGGTTTTCACTCCTTTGCAATGCTTCATGATGTATGAATTTTGCTGGTTGGTGAACATTTGGGTTGGGGGAGTAGGAGTGGTAAACTTCCCCACAATGATGGAAGTCGAGCATTACTAGGGTAATGTGGCAGATTAGAGAGATTCATTCTCACCTTTGCAGTTCTGATTGCTGAGCTAACTTAAATGGGATGCCAAAGTGTTTGTCCATCCTACAAAACCGACTGGTGTTTCGTCCCAGATCATTCCTGTAAATAGCCAGAGGGAGCCTGGAAGCAAATCAGCAATTAATTACTTTGTTTGCCTTTAGAGAAAAGCTGCTGATTGATTCTTGTCTGCTGTCCTTTAATAGTAGATAAAGCCTCAAGGCGAGTGGGAAGACCAGCTCTTTTCTCTTGCCCACGTTCCCCACATGTGACCTTTTGGAAAGCTCACCAAAGTTCAGCACAGATTACCTTACTTTGCTTGCAGCATACCCCAAGCATTCCAGTCATAAAATAAGATAATTATCATTGTTCCCTAGGTGGCTTCATGAATAAGAACCATTTGGTTTTCATAAACAATCAAGTGCAGTAATTGCAAGCTAGTGCTAGTGTAGCTGATCTTGACTGACGAGCAGTTGGGTTGCAACATTTTCAATTTGGAGAAAAAAATTTCAGCTGGGGTTTCCTTTCCTGGTTGCTATCCAGTGACCACTGCTGGTATAGTCTATGTGCAGAGACATCAAATAATAAGTATGGAGTGCAAATACATCCAATATATCAAGTCTTTTGACAGCATTCAGTATTTTTCCTCACACACACAGAATGACAACTTGAATAAGGTACCAGAAGGTCATCTGTGTTCAATGCTAGCATCTTCCCAAATCCAGAAAGAGGAAAATGATGAGCAAGATTCGCAAATTAAAATAAATCCCAAACATGATATTCATTCATGTCCTACATTTAACTACACCTAAAATGTGGAATGTGATTTTGAAAAGTGATTGAAGTTTGATTCATTGATTTAAATATTTTCGATAAACATTTGAATTAGTCCCTCTGGGTGTGGTGTACCTGTAATAATAACAGCTCATCACTGTTTCACTTTACCTACCTGACATTTTCATTACAAGCATGCATTGTAAATGCTTTTAAAAGCTGCCACATTAATGGGACTAAATCTAGTTTTATGATAATTCCATAAGACTCTGTCAACAATTTGATTCAATTGTATCCATCTCTTATTTAATTTACCTCAAATTAGAAAATTTCAGAAGTGCAACTTGCTGGTCTTGGACTCCCCCGAGATTTCCCTTTTTTTCCCTCCTGCTAATTTACTGAGTGCAATGAAGAAGAACAGAGCAGAATTTCATTTATCGATTTGATGAAATATGAACTGTGCGGCAGTACGGTCTTGTGACTTTTTTCTCATGATAATAGAACCTCATGTTTACAGTCTGACATAAGCCAATTTAACCCAGCCTATGTTCGAACCATCTTGTGTATATCATTAAAAATTTATCAAGTGGTAGACGTGGCTGTATACTCCCTCAACCCCTTGATCCCTGCCATTTGAGACTGTGGTTTCACTGTGGTTACCTCATTCTTAATCAATGTTGTACATTCCAGATTTTCTTTTGCTACATCTTCGACTTGATGTCATTTAAAGCCATTTATAAAGCCTTTCGTAAATATCAACTGTAGTTGTTCATTTTATTGTTTTTACTGTGTCTGCAGCTTGGGATAATCGAGAAATTGATTAGTTTATCTTACAAGCCAGGTCACATACTGTTTTTCAGCAAAAACAATCTCTAATAAATCTTAGATTTTGTAATCTGTACATTTAAATTTTTGATCAGTTTAAAAAATAATTTTTTCAATAATTTGATTTCATTTAATCCTTTTAATTAAAAACATTGAATAAAGCAAATGTTCATTTTTAAAATAAAGTAGCGCACGTAGTTTGTTTTTGGATCAAAATTTTCCATTTACTTCCTTGAAGCTTTGCAAGTGCAGAATGGAGACCAGACACTTGTATAAAGGGAGGAACATGCTGGTATCAGGAAATGTTTCTTTGTACACGATGATAATCTTAAAATTAAACCTAAGGCAGTGTGTGAGTGTGAGAGAGAGAGATAATGATGGATGAAACAGGTTTGTAAATTTATTAGAAGTTGGATATTGTACAATACTCCAGCTTTTTGAATGATCTTATCCTTTTGTGCTTCATGTAATGATTAGGCAATTTAACTTTTGTTAGGATGAGTTCGCTAAATAAAAAAGGTTGGTGTGATAGTACCCTCTTATTATCTTTGTCCTATTGGTTGACTTTGTGCTATGCTATTGTTGATGCCATAAAGATTTCCAGCAGCAGAGAACATCTTCAAACCATATTTGAGGCTACAGTAAAAAGAAAGACATTTCCAAATATGCTTGTCCATCCCAGGAAAAAAGACAATATGTATTTGTTTTCTTAAAAATAAAACTAAATTTGTTTCTTTCATTACGGTCAGAGGTTAACTCCTGCTCTTATTGAAGTTTTTGTTTCAGATTGCTCACCCAACATCATAACTTGTTGTTAAAGTTTGTAAATTACAGTTGAAAAGAAAAGGCTGAATCTTACTTTTTTGGGCTAAGTGCAAGTTGCATCAATTTTTTTTAAGGGCTTCTTGCCTGGACCCCTTGCAAGTTCTCTCACCGTATCTTACCAAACTCCCCACATAGGTTCGAGACACACGCACGCCCTCCACCTCCTCCAAGACGTCTGTTTCTCTGGCCCCAATGCCTCATCTTCACCATGGACATTCAGTCCCTCTACACCTCCATCCGCCATGACCAGGGCCTCCAAGCCCTCCGTTTCTTCCTCTCCTGACGTCCCCAGTGGTATCCTTCCACCTACACTCATTCGTTTGGCTGAACTGGTCCTCGCCCTCAACAGTTTCTCCTTCCAATCCTCCCACTTTCTCCAGACGATAGGGGTAGCCATGGGCACTCACATGGGCCCCAGCTATGCCTGTCTCTTTGTTGGCTACGTAAAACAGTTCATCTCCCTACGCTACATTGATGACTGCACCGGTGCCACATTGTGCTCCCATGAGGAGGTCGATCAGTTCATCAAATTCACCAACACGTTCCAGCCTAATTCTAAATTCACCTGGGACATCTCTGATACTTCCCTCCCCGCGTAGACCTCTCCATCACCATCCACAAGGACCGACTCAACACTGACATTTTTTACAAACACATCGACTCCTACAGCTACTTGGATTACACCTCCTCCCACCCTACTTCATGCAAAAATGCTATTGCGTATTCCCAATTCCTCCGCCTCCGCTGCATCTGCTCTCAGGAGGACCAGTTCCACCACAGAACACACCAGATGGCCTCCTTCTTTAAAGACCGAAATTTCCCCTTCCACACGGTTGAAGTTGCCTTCCAACGCATCTCATCCACGTCCTGCACCTCTGTCCTCTAACCCACCCCTCCAACAGCAACAAGGATAGAACCCCCATTGTCCACACCTTCCACCCCACCAACCTCCGCATAAATCACATCATCCGCCGACATTTCCACACCTACAAATGGACCCCACCACCAGGGATATATTTTCCTCCCCACCCCTATCCGTTTTCCGCAAAGACCGTTCTCTCCGTGACTACCTGGTCAGGTTCACGCCCCCAAACAAGCCACTCTCCCCTCCTGGCACCTTTCCCTGTCACCGCAGGAATTGCAAAACCTGCACCCACAACTCCCCTCTTACCTCTGTCCAAGGCCCCAAAGGAGTCTTTCACATCCATCAATGTTTCACCTGCACGTCACACATATCATTTACTGTATCCGTTGCTCCAGATGTGGTCTCCTATACATTGGGGAGACTGTAAGCCTTCTTGCAGAGTGCTTTAGAGAACATCTCTAGGACACCCGCACCAATCAACCCCACCATCCCGTGGCCGAACATTTCAACACCACCTCCCACTCTGCCGAGGCTATGCAGGTCAGGGCTGCCTCCATGGCCACTCCCTCACCACCCAACGCCTGGAGGAAGAATGCCTTATCTTCTGCCTCGGGACCCTTCAACCTCAGGGATCAATGTGGACTTCACCAGATTTCTCACTTAACCTGCTCCCACCTTGCCCCAGTTCCAACCTTCCAGCTCAGCTCCGCCTTCATGACCTGCCCCACCTGTCAATCTTCCTTCTTACCCATCGGCTCCAACCTTCTCTCCGACCTATCACCTTTACCCCCACCTCTGTCCACCTATTGCACTCTCAGCTTCCTGCTCCCCAGCCCCAACCCCCTCTCATTTATCTCTCCACCCCCAAGGCTCCCAGCCTTATTCCTGATGAAGGGATCCGTCCCAAAACGTTGATTTTCCTGCTCCTCAGATGCTGCCTGATCTGCTGTGCTTTTCCAGCAACACACTCTCAACTCTGATCTCCAGCATTTGCAGACCTCACTGTCATCACATTAATTATCAACACGCCCCAAGGCATCTCTCAAACCCACAATCTGTCCATCTTTCCTGGAACAACTCACCACTGCTGGGATATCCCAGAATTCAACAGTATCCCTTGCATCTATGGCATCTTTTAAAAGTCTGTTGTACACCTGGATGAATACTGTCAGTCCTGCGCAGTTGCTGACATGTTCATGACATGGCAGACTCGGGGGGGGGGGGGGGGGGGGAGGTCAAGATCCTGCTTTGCAAGCAGGGTCCTGGAGATCTTTGTGGGTAGTGTGGTGCTAGGCAGGACTACCCCTTCAGGATGCAACAGTAGAGGCCACAACACCAGATTATGCCAGCCCGGTCTTGTCTTGCCTGCTGGTTATAACAGTCTCAGCCATCTGCAGAAATGCCAAATGCTTTGGGAAGAAGGTCAATGCCCTTCTCCACTCTATTAGCATAAGTGTCACCATCTACTCTCTCATACGTCACACTCACTCTATCTCTGGTGTACCCATCAACTGTCAGAGATTCTCTGATTGACGATTCACTTGCAATCTATATTTTGGAAACCAGAATTCTCCAGCATTGTTAATGTTAATCTTTTCAATATATCTTGCTATTTCTTCTTTAATGATGAAGTCCAGCATTTTCCCAATAACAAATGTTAGGCTCATTAAGGAGAAAAGGGTAACTAGGGAAAGAATAAAGATCAGCAAGACCACCTGTGTGTGGAACTGCAGGAGATGGAGGAGGATATCAGATGAGTATTTTGCATCAGTGTTGACTGTTGAGAAGGCTATGGAAGATAAAGAATATGGGAAAATAAATAATGACCTCTTGAAAATGTCCATATTGCAGGGGAGGAGGTGTTGGATGTCTTAACTGCATAAAGGTAGATAAATCTCTGGGACCTGATCAGGTGTACCTTAGAATCCTGTGGGAAGCTACGGAAGTGATTGCTGGGCCTCTTGCTGAGATAGTTGTATCATCGATAGTCACAGGTGAGGTGCTGGAAAACTAGAGGTTGCCTAATGTGGTGCCACTGTTTAAGAAAGGTGGTAAGGAAAAGCCAGGGAACTATAGAGCAGTGAGCCTGACGTCGGTGGTGGGCAAGTTGTTGGAGGGAATCCTGAGGGACAGGATTTACATACAATTGAAAAGGCAAGGACTGATTAGGGATAGTCAACATGGCTTTGTATGGGGCAAATTGTGTCTCATGAACTTGATTGAGGTTTTATTTTTTGAAGAAATAAAAATATGATTGATTAAGACAGAGTGGTGAATGAGATCTATATGGACTTAAGTAAGGTGTTTGGTAAGGTTCGTCATGGTGGACTGGTTAGCAAGGTTAGATCACATGGAATACAGTGAGAACTAGCTACTTGGATACAGAACTGGCTTGAAGGTAGAAGATAGAAGGTGCTGGTTGAGGGTTGCTTTTCAAATTGCAGGACTGTGACCAGTGGTATGCTACAAGGATCAGTGCTGGGTACACTGCTTTTTGTCATTTATATAAATGATTTGGATATGAACATAGGAGATGGTTAGTACGTTCACAGATGACATCAAAATTGAAGGTATCGTGGACAGGAAAGAAGGTTACCTCAGAGTACAACAGGATCTTGATCAGATGGGCCAATGGCTGAGGAATTGCAGATGGAGTTTAATTTAGATAATTGAGGTGCTGAATTTTGGAAAGGCAAATTAGGGAAAAATTTATATACTTAACAGTAAGGTTCTGGGAAGTGTTGCTAAACAAAGAGACCTTGGAGTGCATGTTCATAATTCCTTGAAAGTGACGTCGCAGGTAGATAGGATAGTGAAGAAGGTATCTTGTATCCCATATTGGGGAGCAAGAAAGTCTTAGGCTACTGTCACATTATTTGCAAGATAAGATTTCTGGCTTGTATCTTGGAGGATTTGTCAGAGCCACATTAGAACCAGATCAGTGCATTGCTTTGGAATGTAGTTATTTAATTTAAAGGTTGGCATAGCCTCTGATCCTTTAGATATATCTTCTAAATTGTTTGTAACACAATGTTTAGTATTATGTTTGTTTTGTTTGTTTTCCTAAAAAAAAATTGCTTGAAAAACTCAGCTCAGGAATATTACATCATTCTCCCCAGTTCTAGACATTCTAGATTAATACACTGCAATAAATTTAAAGTCTATACTTCCTTACAATTTAAGCAGTAAATTCTGTTTTACAGCCATATAAGTATTTGTTCAGTCATTTATAAAATATGCAGCAATTTATAAAATACATTAACAGGTCTAAGTAATGCATTAACTTGCAATTGTATTTTCAGTGGAATTCTTTTAATTCTTTGAAATTTTTTATATCATGCAATCTAAATCTGAAAATAAATTATATTAATGATATTGTAGTACTCAAGTGCATAGTCAGTTATAGTATACTAAGAGTTGATTTCCTCTTGTTAACTTTAAAGGCTTTTTATCTGTTTCCTCAATGGATGGATGGATTGATTGATTGATTGAAAGAAAGTGAGTTATAAATTCGTTCAGGCCAGATTCCAGTTTCGTCCTAGCATGTACTAAACTGGATAATCTCATCAAGAGTAGTGGTTGAGTATTATATTTATCTTTAGCTTCCTAGAGTTGGAAGGTGAGCTTTGACTTTGGGACTGATCACAAACCAGAGGTTCCATTGCACATGCGTGTTTGTAGACTTTGTGTGAGAATACAGTCAGGTTTACCTGTGAATAGTCTGCCTGAACCGACTGTTGAAATGGGCTTTTGTCAATGTGATGTAAGATCATTGGTGCAAATAAAATGATGTGCTTGGAGTGAAAGCATACCTTTATATCAAAGCTTCCATATCTTCAGAGCATTTCAAAGTGCTGAATTGCACAGGAATTGCATTTGAGATATAGTCATTGGATTTGTAAGTACCTTCAGGCAAGGGTAGAAAATTGGTGGAATATGAAGAAAGGAGGGTACTACTTCATATTAGAAAGGGCTTTAAACTAAGTAGAGAGTAGCTTCAGGACAGGGATTCATAGACAAACAAAACAAAAGGATATAGCAACATTACCGAGCAACAATTTTGATAATGAAGCCTGGACTGAGACAGGAAGAGAGTGTGTATAAGTATAAAACAACTGCAGGAAATCGATTCAAAGGAGGGAAAAATAGTTTTAAAAAGCAAAATTAAAGGCTTTTAAATACGTGTAGTATTTGGAGCAAATTAAACGAATTAACAGCACCTGGAGGTTAATACGTACGATCTTATGGATACACATTTACAAGGAGCTCAAAGTTGGGAAGTAAATATTCAGGGATTTTCAAAAGGGCAATCAGGAAGGGAAGGATGGTGGGTAACTTTGTTAATGTGAAATGCAATGAGTTTGATAGCAAGAAATTAGTGTGGATTGGAAAATGTAGAACCCATAGAGATTGAGATAGGAAATAGCAAGGTGAAGAAATAACAAGACAAAGAAAACACTGATGGAAGTAGTCTGTAGGCCCCCTAATAGCAGAGCTATTCAGTAGGATAGAGAATTAATTATGATATAATGAGGGCACGTATAAAAAGACAGTACATTATTCATGGGTGACTTTAACTTTCAAGTAAATCATTAAAACCAATTTGCCAAAAACAGCCATTTTGAAAAATTCATAGTGTGCATTCAGGAAAAATATATCTTTGATCAATATCTTATGGATCCAAGATATTGGATCAGGCTATTTTGGACTGGTAATATATAATAAATAATCAGAGTAAAAGATCCCTTGGGAACGATATATTAGCATTCAGTTTGAGAGTGAGATACTTGGTCACTATCAACTGTACTAAACTAAAATAAGACTAAGTACATAGCGATGAGGACAGAGTTGGCTGGAGTGGACTGGGAAATGTGTTTTGCAGAAAATATGGCTGAGGAACAATGGCAAATTTGTGACCAGTGGTGCTCTGCAAGGATCAATGCTGGGACCTCTGATGATCTGGATGAATCATCAGATGGTGTGTGGGCCAAACTTTTTATGCATAAAGTGGTAGGTGCCTGGAACACACCACCAGGGGAGATAGTGGAAGCAGATGAAACAGCAACATTTTAAAAAGAAAGAAAGAATCCCTGCAGTGTGGAAAAGGGCCTGTCAGCCCAACAAATCCACACCACTTCTTCTGGCAGCTCATTTCATACACATACCATCCTCTGCATGAAAATGCTGCCCCTTCGGTCTCTTTTATATCTTTCCCCTCTCACCCTAAACTTATGCCCTCTAGTTCTGGACTCCCCGACCCCAGGGAAAAGACTTTGTCTATTTATCCTATCTATGCCCCTCATGATTTTATAAACCTCTATAAGGTCACCCCTCAGCCTCCGACACTCCAGGGAAAACAGCCCCAGCCTATTCAATCCTCCAACCCTGGCAAAATCCTTGTGAATCTTTTCTGAACCCTTTCAAGTTTCATAAATCCTTCTGATACGAAAGAGACCAGAATTGCGTGCAATATTCCAACAGTGGCTGCAACATGACCTCCCAATTCCTGTACTCAATACTCTGACCAATAAAGGAAAGCATACCAAATGCCACCTTCACTGTCCTATCTCCCTGCGACTCTACTTTCAAGGAGCTATGAATCTGCACTCCAAGGTCTCTTTGTTCAGCAACACTCCCTCAGACTTTACCATTAAGTGTGTAAGTCCTGCTAAGATTTGCTTTCCCAAAATGCAACACCTCGCATTTATCTAAATTAAACTCCAGCTGCCACTCCTCAGGCCATTGGCCCATCTGATCAAGATCCCGTTGTACTCTGAGGTAACCTGCTTCGCTGTCCACTACACCTCCAATTTTGCTGTCATCTGCAAACTTACTAACTATACCACTTATGCGCACAGTCAGATCATTTATGTAAATGACAAGAAGTAGTGGACTCAGCACCGATCCTTGTGGTACTCCACTGGTTATAGTCCTCCAGTCTGAAAAGCAATGCTTAACCACCACCCTCTGTCTTCTACCTTTTGAGCCAGTTCTGTATCCAAATGGCTAGTTTCCCAGTATTCCAGGAGATCTAACCTTGCTAACCAGTCTCCCATGGGGAGTCTGGTCAAATGCCTTAATGAAGTCCAAATAGATCATGTCCAACGCTCTGCCCTTATCACTCCTCTTTGTTACTTCTTCAAAAACTCAATCAAGTTTGTGAGACACGATTTCCCAGCACACAAAGCCATGTTGACTATCCCTAATCAGTCCTTGCCTTTTCAAATACACATGGTAGCCTGGTCTAAAGTTCCTGCCTATTTTTAAAGTGGTCTCAGCCATCTAAACGAATGCCCAGCACTATTGTTACCCCTAAACCAGCATAAGCACCATTATCATCTGTCTGATACCTCACACAATCTTTATTTCTGCTTTACCCACCTCCCACCAAGCCTCCTACTCTAACACTTCCATTGTTGCCTGCAATATCTTCCCCATTTGCCCTCCACTACACCACCCCTGACACTACTGGCCTGCATGCCCTCTGTGCTGCCTATTCACTTGCTCATGACATCTCCTCACCTGGGCCAAGTGTAATAACTGTACCATCCATTCTGTAATACATAACTCTGTCTCATTCCATGATGAAAACCATCCACAGCATGGCAGAAGAGTCAAGACAGGGGGTGTGCTGCCCATCACTCAGCTCCTCACTCCTAATTAGAAGACCATCCTGATTCTAACTGCCCTGAGCAGTATGTGGACTGCTAAAGGAGTCTGCCTTTGCCTTATTTTGCCTGGAACTCCTGGGAAAAGGCTTGACTTGTCATGGGCCTGCTGACACCTATGTCAAGCTTCCTGGCTTTGTGTCGACACTAAATGGCACAACAAGACAGCAGTAATATGAGCCTCGTTTCTCTAGCTGAGAGGGCATCAAGTAGGCTCAGCATGAATGAGCCGTATGACATGAGCAAACAAAGAGCCTGGAGATGCACCCTGGTCCAGTCTATATTCAATTTCCCTGAGTATACAATGTCCTTGCAGCAGGATTAGAATGGTAGCTGGCAGTGCAGTCTAAAGCACTGCATTAAAGAAGATTGGAAATATGTCATGAGGGTTCTGAAAAACTAGCATGTCCGATGCCAGTGTCTGTGGACGTGTATGTGTGTGTGTGGCCATCGCTCACAGCAAGCCTGAGATGTTGGTGACCAGTTTCCAACATAGAGGTTGCTTGGAGCAATAGTGAACAAAACCCACCAGGTGTTTGCTCTGGTTTCTTTGCTGAGTTATCCCGATACTCCAGCTTGTTTCGTGAGTTTGGTAATATGAACACCTGAATATTAATGAGGCAAGTTGTAGCATTAACAAGGCATTTAATAAGCGCTAATCCCTGTTAACTGGCAACTTGCTGCCGAGTGAGAATCCCGCCATGCCACTTATGAAAAGCAGAACTGATGGTGTGAATCGTTCCCTTGTTGTGAAGGCCCTCACTGTACTTGTCACCCAATTCTGCCGCATATCTCACCATTGTCCACATCTCACACACCCCTAAAAAAAATTCCATCCATTATTTGCTTACTATTCAATGGATCTAAATTAAATAAAATATTTTATTCTTTCCAAGTCAATGTATTTAATAATACTGCTGTTTAAATACATGTTTGAGGTAATTTAAATGTCTCATTTCTATTAAATCCAGTTGATTAAAATTGTTACTTTACAAGTGTTACCATGACTGAAGGTCATTCATTTCTTCACCTGTAACAAAAGAGTTCAATCAGGTAGAAATAAACCATTTGTCCTATGTTATTTTAAAAAAAACCTTCTGCCTAAAAATATGTTCTTCAAGAATCAGCTCTTCGTCTAGGTTTCCACTTGTCTGCTTCCCAACCTGTGATTTTTCTCTCCATTTGCCTAAAAGCTGGGAAAATTGTGAGCTAGCAAGCAAAGAAGTCCAGACCCAGAGCCATAATCTATAACCAACCAGCAGTCACACATGTTTTAAAAATTATATCATTCAAAATAAATATCTATCTGATCAGATCTAAATAAAATATAGCTTCTTGTTTTGATTGATGATGGGAATTATCACTTTTTTATCTAACTGCATAAATTTGCCTTTTGTTGAGAAGATTGCTGTCTTCTATGATTTAAATTATGTTCAGTGACCGCATTTGCAGCTTATGAGTCATAAACATAGCTGCTGATATTATTTCCAATTAGTATCTTCAGTAGGTGGCCAGTATTTGGAATAAACAAGCAGATAATTGAACTGGTTCTTTCAGATACACATCAGGAGATGTGAGAATGTGGGACATAAGCACCTGGGACAGCAGTGCCTTGTATCTGGAAACGTCACAGAGCTCTGCAGAACTTGGACCACGGCCACCCGTCTCTTTTGTGAGGATAAATAGCACCATAGCAGTGGCGGCTTACAAGGGCGGTGAGTACCAAAAACACCACCACAGGGTTGTTCAACAATTAACAGCAGCAGCTGCTGCAGACATTTACTGTGAGGTTTAGAAAGGAACACTTCTGGCCAATAATCTAAATGCATTAGTGGGCAGCACAAACACATTACCATTAATGTTGCTATTATGTCGTCCGAAAAGTGTAATGCCAGTATTTCAGTTCCAGTATATTGTAATGGGGGAAAGAAACATTTTGGCTGCTCCTTGAGGATGTGAATCTAGTTCATGATGCCTTCTGAAAACAGCAATTCGGTAAACCTTAAAAGGCACATATGAATAGCAAAATACTTCAGGAAAATAAATGGAATTTTTTTTTAGTGGTTTTTAATATTTGTTTGTTTTATTGCACTTTATAATGCAATCTGCACCCTTTGCTTTGAATGCTGAGTGTTACATAATGTAAATGGGGTGGATCGTAAAATTCAAAAAGAGCATAATTCATGTTTGCATTCACCTTCCATTGCATTTTGGGGCCGAGGGTCCAAAAGTTTAAATGTTTTTGTACTTGCCAAACGCATGAACATTTTGAAGTTGTTAAAACCATCTGAAGAAGTGCATGGCCAAAGCTTTATGATGCTGTTTAGACACAAGGATGGCTAAATCATCAACCCCTTTTGTTTTGGCATTGTCATTTTTTTACCTTTTTCACAGTCACTTTCAATATTTCCTTAGCAAGGTGAACAAATTTGAGATTGTCCTAACTCCAAATAAAATGCACAGAGTGATAAGGGTGAGAGATCTGTGATTGAATAGCATGCCAACCTTTTCCTTGCACTAAGAATGATTGTTTCAGGCAACCCCCAGAGGGTTGTCAGAATCTCTGGTATAATAAAATCTTAAGGTGAAATGGAAAAAGATTGAAAACTGCTAGTGAGGACAAATCCAGTTGGAGACCTTGCTATTATCAATTAATATTATTGCAAAACAGTCACCAGTCATTTGTAGAAATATTTTGCATGTAAAAGTCAATTAATCAATTTAAATTATATAAAATAGTGAAGAGTAAAATGGCACAAAACAAGTTGAGAAATAACCAATGGATGAAGATTTGAATCTAAACCTTTTAAGTCTATTATAGTAACAATATAGTATCAGAAATTGGTTAGGTGTCACTTCTCTCCATGAGCCTTCATAATATTTTGTACTCTATTCTCCAAAACCCACTTCATTACCTATGCACCATGCCGCTATGGCTCCTCGCTTGTCCTGCGTTCCCTGTTGTCAGACGCAGACGTACTTGCCACTGCTGGGATCTCCCAGGATTCCTAGCACCGCGCCAATTTTAAAACTCAGCTGTCCATCAGGTCAAGAGCTGCCAGCGGGAGTTCTTTCAACTGTGCACATAGTGGGAGGAGAAATAAACATTTCTAAGGGCACATAGATGGCACAGCTGACATTTTAGTCCAAATACAAATGGACATTTGTAAATCTATTGCTATTTAAGAACCAAGCTACACAAGCTACTTGTCCTTGGTCTCAGCCATCTTAAAACCCTGACTAAGGGAGTACTAGTCTTTTCTCCCAATGCTAAAACGTAGTTATGCCAATCATCATGTTGCACTATTCATTCCCCCTGGAGAAACCAGACTCTAGCTTACTCTGTAGATTATAAAGGTACAGGTCCCTGACCATGACCAACCAAAGAAGCCACAGACCATATCCAAGCTCCTGGACCAAGAGCAGACTGTGCACTTGATATTCTATGTCAGGCACCTTAATTAAAGGCTTGGCCTAACTATTCTTTGTTTACACTTTGAGGAATAGCCATTGGTTGAAGCATATGCAATGTGTTTGCCACTTAACATTGCTGGCAGATGGTTCAGGTCTGAGATTATTGTAGCACATTGCTCTACAGCAATATAGCCACACCCTGACTGATCATTGCTCGCAGTCATGGCATGCTGTCTGGCTTTGTGGCTATGCTAAATAAAAAATAACACAGAAATACCGTGAGCCTTTAAACTCTGGTTGAGGACTCAAAACACACAAAGGCAAGGCAAGACAATACAACAATGCTGTGAGCATTCAAGTAGTCACAATGTGAATGAGTGCTCATAGAAAAAGCAAGGAGGCTTGGCCAATCAGAACCAACCTTTCCTAATTTAAATTTTAAATGAAATCTGACTGTAAAATGTCAATCAACATTAATGCATTCCCCATTACAACACCTCTACCACTGAGTCTACGTGTCAATCAACCAGCACTTGCATCTCATGCAGTACAAATGTTAGTTTTCCCTTCTTGTGAATTGTCCTGTATAAGATGAAAAGGTTTGACAAAATGTGTCTTATTTATGCGATGTTAGAATTCTATACTACACACCAACTTTGCTGAACCTATACTTATGTCTTACAGTCAACTTCTTAATGTTTTTAAGCACATACTCTATAAAATAGGATTTTTAAAAAAATTGATCAGGTCTAGTTGTTACTGGCAAACCCAACATTTATTGCCTCTCTCTAAAATTTTAAACATTTCCTGATTGAACACAGCTCTCAAAAAGTGTTTTCCAACTGAACTAAGATTTATTTGAAGAAAGCACCTTCTGAAGTCTGATTTGTTATATTAACTCAGTGTTCCCAATTCACCTTGAGCAAATATCCATAATCATTGAATTAATGTTTAATATAATTTAAATTTTTCATGTTTTTAATTCTATTCCTGTTGAAATGCACCCTAATGGATATTTAAAAATACCTTTATCTCTTACATTGCACTTTAAATGGTTTGGTTATTTCTAGCTGCAGATCTCTTTGTTTCTATACTCTATTTAAAGCTTTATTTTCTGTTCATTCCTTCTTCTATAATGTACCATTTCACTCATGTATATAGAACAGAGAACAGTATAGGTCCTTCGGCCCTCGATGTTGTGCTACTTTTATCCTGCTCTAAGATCAAACTAACCTACATACCATTCATTGTTCTATCTTCCATGTGGCTATCCAAGAGTTGCTTAAATGCCCTTAATGTATTGGACTTCACTACCATTGCTGGCAGTGCATTCCACGCACCCAGCACACTCTGTGTAAAGAATCTACCTCTGACATCTCCCCTAAACCTTCCTCCAATCACCATAAAATGATCTCCTTTGTGTTAGCCTCTTTTTCCTGGGAAAAATGTCTCTGGCTATCCACTTTATCTATGCCTCTCATCATCTTGTATACCTCTATCAAGTCAGCGCTCATTCTTCTTCGCACCAATGAGAAAAGCCCTAGCTCCCTCAACCTTACTTCATAAGACATGCCCTCCAATCCAGGCAGCATCCTGGTAAATCTCCTCTTCACTCTCTCTAAAGCTTCCACCTCTTTCCTATAATGAGGTAACCAGAACTGAACACAATATTGTAACTGTGATCTAACCAGAGCTCTATAGGGCTGCAGCATAATTTTGTGGCTGTTAAATTCTGTCCTCCTGCTAATGAAAGCCAATACACCATATGTCTTCTGAACAACTCTGTTAACTTGGGTGGCAACTTTGAGGGATTTATGGACATGGACCCCAAGATCCCTCTATTTCTCCACACTGCCAAGAATCCTGTTTTTAATCCTATATTCTGCATTAAAATTCAACTTTCAAAAATGAATCACTGCACACTTTTCCAGGTTGGACTCCATCTGCCACTTATCAGCCCAGTTCTACATCCTGACAATGTCCCGTTGCAACATGCAACAGCCCTCCACACTATCCACCAGCCTCTCCAACCTTTGTGTCATCGGCAAACTAAGCCACCCTTCTACTTCCTGTTCCAAATCATTTATAAAAATCACAAAGAGCAGAGGTCCCAGAACTGATCCCTGCAGAACACCACTGGTCACCGAACTCCAGGCTGAATACTTTTCATCTACCACCACCTCTGTCTTCTCCGGGCCATGCAATTCTGTATTCAGATGGCCAGATTTCCTTGTTTCCATGCCCCCTTACTTTGATTTGAGCCTACCATGGGGAACCTTATTGAATGCCTTGCTAAAATCCATGTACACCACATCCACTTCAGTACCTTCATCAAATAATTCAATTAGGTTAGTGAGGCATGACCTACCCCTCTCGAATCCATGCTGACTTTCTCTAATCAAGCTATGGTTTTCCAAATAATCATAAAATCTATCTCTCACGATCCTCTCCAATAATTTGCCCACCACAGATGTAAAACTGATTGGTCTGTAGTTCCCAGGGTTATCTCTATTCCCTTTCTTGAACAAGGGGAAAATCATTTGCCACCCCTCAATCATCTGGCACTACTCCAGTGGACAGTGAGGACACAAAGATCATTGCCAAAGGCGGAGCAATATCTTACCTTGCTTCCTAGACTGACCTTGGGTAGATCACACCAGGTCCCAGGAGATTTATCTACCCTTAGGTATTTTTCAAAATTTTCAAAATCCTCCTCAACATCAACCTGTAGGAGCATATCAGTCTGTTTCGTGTTGTCCTCAGGAACATCAAGGTCCCTCTCAGTAGTGAATACTGAAAATTGAAATTAATTTTTCAATTATATGCCCATTTGCAAGTTTATTAATGTTTTGCAATTTTTTTTATTGCCCACCACTTTTACTGCAGCCATGCAATTTGGTGTCATCTGGAAATAATTCAGAAATTATATATCCTATTTCCAAATTCAGAAGTTTTTTGACTCATTCATGGGATGTGAATGCTTCTGCCAAGATTAGTATTTGTTCCCCATCCCTAGCTACCCTTGCAAAGGTAGTTTTAAATGTTTTTGAAACTTCTATAGGAAGGATGTTGTTAAATTTGAGAGTGTGCAGAAAAGATTTACAAGGATGTGCCAGGACTGGAGGGTTTGAATTATGGGGGTGAGGAGCGGTTTCCATCGTTTTAAAATTTAGAATCACATTATCTCTGTGTTAGACCTATGGCACTAATCACTTTTCCAATCAATATTTGTTTTTTTGTGTAATAGTGCTTGCCTATAGCTTCCCTGACTACTTATATCATTTGCAGAGACAAATGCATCAGCCATGTAGACCACTAGTTACAATCTCACAACAGAAAAATAGAACATAGAAAAGTACAGGACAGAACAGGCCCTTTGGCCCATAATGTTGTGCCGAGGATCAATCTTAATGTAAAATAAAATAACTCTGCACCCCTCAATTCACTGCTGTCCACGTACATATCCAGCAGTCGCTTAAATGTCCCTACTGACTCGGCTTCCACCACCACTGGCAACACATTCCATGCATTCACAACTCTCTGCATAAAGAACCTTCCTCTGATGTCCCCTCTATACCTTTCTCCTAATATCTTAAAACTATGACCCCTCGTGCCAGTCAATCCTGCCCTGGGCAAAATGCCCTGTTTACCCATTCTGTATCTGTATATTAACCAACCTGAATCCATATTAATATTAATTATTATGTATGAGTATTACCCCAGTCCCACAGGTACTAATTTAGTCTCCTGTGTGGGACCTTAGTGAATATTCTTTGAAAATCCACTTACACAACAGTAGCTAGTTCCACCTTAACCATCCCGTTCATTGTATCAACAAATTTGACAAACACAATTCCCTTTTCATCATCATGAAAATTAAGTGCTGAAGAAACACAACAGGTCTGGTTATCATCTTTGGAGAGAGAAGCAGAGTTAACTTTTTAAGTTCAATGTTTGCTGTTTCAAAACAGTTCCTTTCTTGGACTACTGCTCTTCTACTCTCCTAAACATTAATACTGCAGAAAGGTTGGAGCTGAAGTTTTCAGCTTTGCAAAGGATGGAAATAGATCGGCATACCTCAAGAAAATGTAGCTAGGAAGGAATAAAAAGTTTTCAAGCCTTTAGCCTTGAACACAATTTAAGCTGTTAAATTAAAAACGCAAACCTGAGCTTATGGTGTTTCGCATAATTAAATTCAAAACTAAATGCAGTCATAGAGTTCAAAGTTAGGTTATGGTTAATGACCAGTTATTGCTGGAGCAAGTTGCTTGAGTTTTGTATTTAAGAATAACTTTCTTAGTTATGCCACTTCGAACTTGAGAAAAATGCAAAATGGTGCACAAGAAAAGAAAGTAACATAGACAATGCAACTCAATTAAAAATGTTTTATGTAATATTTATGTAACCTAAATCACAGTGAAAGATTTGCACAGCAACAACAACTTGTATTCCAAAGCACCTTTAATGTGATGTAATGTTCGAAGATGTTTTGCAGCTATGTTATTTAAAATATTTGTTACTGAGTACATAAAGTGATACCAGGTCAATGACTAAAAGCTTGGACAAAAATGTAGGTTTTGAGGAGTGCCTAAAAAAAAGGAAAATGTGGAGATTGTGTTTCAGGTTTTGGGGCCTAGGCAACTGAAGGAACAGCCATCCATGGTGAAGCCATTGAAATCAAGGGCATATAACAGGCCTGAATGAGATGACCACAGACAACTCGAAAGGTTGTGACTGGAAAAGATTACAGAGGCTTGGTGGGCTGATAGTGTGGAGAGATTTGAAAACAAGGAAGAAAATTTTAAAGTCAAGACCTTGCTTGAGTGGGAGGTAAAGTTTTATATGCTGTTGCATTGTTTTGGAACTTTGGAAAAAAAGAAGCCAAAACAACAGCCGTTTTAAAAGGGAGAAGAACAGACAAAGGAAGCACATGGTGAGGTCAGTGCAGGAGAGAGAGAAAGAAATAAACTGACACCACAGTGAACCTGCACAGTTACTGCCTTTGCTGTTTGAATTCATGTATCGCTGGACATTGGAGTGCGTCTGGGAAAATTAATCAGTAGTGGAATTCACAACTGATTTTGGAGGAATTGTTTGGACAAAGTTCACAGCCACATAAGTGATTTGTTTTTAAGTGTGGCCTACCGAAAGTCTGCAGTAGTGAGTAGAGTGGGTTCTTTCTTGATTAGATGTTTTTTGAGATATGTCTCTTGGATTAAACTCAAAATATAAGCCATAACTATTAATTTAACCTGAGGAGGTGTTTTATAGAGGAATAAGACTGTGTTATTTTCCGAACCTGTAGATTGTGAAGGAGCAAAAATGGCCTTTAATAGAGTGATATGTACTTCTTGTCAGATGTAGGAGTTTAAAGAGAGTTTAAGGGTTACTGCAGATTATATCTGCAATAAATGCTGTTGGTTGCGAATCCAATCAGATTGAATGAATCGGTTGGAGAGGCAGTTAGAGGCAATGAGGAATTTGCAACAGCAACAGTATGTGATGGATGGCAGTTATAGGAAGGGGGGGAAAGTCTCAGATACAGTCATATAGATGGGTTCACTCCAGGAAAGATAAAAGAGGTAGGCAGCTAGTGCAGGAGTCTTCTGTGGTTATCCCCATTTCAAGCAAGTACGCTGATTTGGAAAATATAAGAGGTGATCGATTCACAGGGGAACGTAACACAAACAGCCACATTTCTGGTATTGAAACTGGCTCTAATGCAATGAGGGGTACGTCGGGTTCCAAGAGATCAATTGTGTTAGGGGACTCTCTAGTCTGAGGTACAGACAGATGTTTCTGCGGCCAGCAGCGAAAAATCAGAATGGTGTGTTGTTTCCCTGGTGCCAGGATCAAGGATGTCTCAGAGAGGGTACAGAATGTTCTCAAGGGGGAGAGGGACCAGCAAGAGTTCATTGTCCACATTGGAACCAACAACATAGGAAGGGAAAAGGTTGAGATTCTGAAGGAAGATTACAAAGAGTTAGTTAGGATTTTAAAAAAGAGGTCCTCAAGAGTAGTAACATCTGGATTACTCCCGGTGCTACGAGCTAGTGAGGGCAGGAATAGGAGGATAGAGAAGATGAATGCATGGCTGAGGAGCTGGTGTATGGGAGAAGGATTCACATTTTTGGATCATTGGAATGTCTTTTGGGGTAGAAGTGACCTGTACAAGAAGGATGGATTGCACCTAAATTGGAAGGGGACTAATATACTGGCAGGGAGATTTGCTAGAGCTGCTCGGGAGGATTTAAACTAGTAAGGTGGGGGGACCCAGGGAGATAGTGAGGAAAGAGATCAGTCTGAGACTGGTACAGTTGAGAACAGGAGCAAGTCAAACAGTCAGGGCAGGCAGGGACAAGGTAGGACTAATAAATTAAACAACATTTATTTCAATGCAAGGGGCCTAACAGGGAAGGCAGATGAACTCAGGGCATGGTTAGGAACATGGGACTGGGTTATCATAGCAATTACGGAAACATGGCTCAGGGATGGGCAGGACTGGTAGCTTAATGTTCCAGTATACAAATGCTACAGGAAGGATAGACAGGGAGGCAAGACAGGAAGGGGAGTGGCATTTTTGATAAGGGAAAGCATTACAGCTGTACTGAGGGAGGATATTCCTGGAAATACATCCAGGGAAGTTATTTGGATGGAACTGTGAAATAAGAAAGGGATGATCACCTTATTGGGATTGTATTATAGACCCCCTAATAGTCAGAGGGAAATTGAGAAACAAATTTGTAAAGAGATCTCAGCTATTTGGAAGAATAATAGGATGGTTATGGTAGGGGATTTTAACTTTCCGAACATAGACTGGGACTGCCATAGTGTTAAGGGTTTAGATAGAGAGGAATTTGTTAAGTGTGTGCAAGAAAATTTTCTGATTCAGTACCAGAGAAGGTGCAAAACTTGACCTATTCTTGGGAAATAAGGCAGGGCAGATGACTGAGGTATCAGTGAGGGAGCACTTTGGGGCCAGCGACCATAATTCTATTAGATTTAAAATAGTGATGGAAAAGGATAGACCAGATCTAAAAGTTGAAGTTCTAAATTGGAGAAAGGCCAATTTAACGGTATTAGGAATGAACTTTCAAAAGCTGTTTGGGGGCAGATGTTCATAGGTAAAGGGACGGCTGGAAAATGGGAAGCCTTCAGAACTGAGAAAATGAGAATCCAGAGAAAGTGTATTCCTGACAGGGTGAAAGGGAAGGCTGGTAGGTATAGGGAATGCTGGATGGCTAAAGAAATTGAGGGTTTGGTTAAGAAAAAGAAGGAAGCATATGTCAGGTATAGACAGGATAGATCGATTGAATCCTTAGAAGAGTATAAAGGTAGTAAGAGTACACTTAAGAGGGAAATCAGGAGGGCAAAAAGGGGACATGAGATAGCTTTGGCAAACAGAATTAAGGAGAATCTATAGGGCTTTTACAAATACATTAAGGACAAAAGGGTAACTAGGGAGAGAATAGGGCCCCTCAAAGATCAGCAAGGCAGCCTTTGTGTGGAGCCACAGAAAATGGGGGAGATACTAAATGAGTATTTTGCATCAGTATTTACTGTGAAAAAGGATATGGAAGATATAGAATGTAGGGAAATAGATGGTGACATCTTGAAAAATGTCCAGATTACAGAGGAGGAAGTGCTGGATGTCTTTAAATAGTTAAAAGTGGATAAGTCCCCAGGACCTGATCAAGTGTACCCTAGAACTCTGTGGGAAGCCAGAGAAATGATTGCTGGGCCTCTTGCTGAGATATTTGTATCGACAGTCACAGGTTAGGTGCCGGAGTACTGCAGGTTGGCTAACGTGGTGCCACTGGTTAAAGGTGGTAAGGACAGGTCAGGGAACTATAGACCAGTGAGCCTGATGTCGGTGGTGGGCAAGTTGTTGGAGGGAATCCTGAGGGACAGGATGTACATGTATTTGGAAAGGCAAGGACTGATTAGGGATCATAGACATGCCTTTGTATGTGGGAAATCATGTCTCGCTGACTTGATTGGGTTTTTTTGAAGAGGTGACAAGAAGTTCAGTAAGGTGTTCCACAAGGTTCTCCATGGGAGACTGGTTAGCAAGGTTAGATCTCACGGAATGCAGGGAGAACTGGCCATTTGGATACAGAACTGGCTCAAAGGTAGAAGACAGAAGGTGGTGGTTAAGGGTTGTTTTTCACACTGGAGGCCTGTGACCAGTGGAGGGCCTCAAGGATCAGTGCTGGGTCCTCTACTTTTTGTCATTTATATAAATGATTTGGATGCAAGCATAAGAGGTATAGTTAGAAAGTTTGCAGATGACACCAAAATTGGAGGTGTAGTGGACAGCGAAGAGGGTTACCTCAGATTACAACAGAATCTAGACCAGATGGGCCAATGGGCTGAGAAGTGGCAGATGGAGTTTAATTCAGATAAATGCGAGGTGCTGCATTTTGGGAAAGCAATCTTAGCAGGACATATACACTTAATGGTAAGGTCCTAGGGAGTGTTGCTGAACAAAGAGACCCTGGACTGCAGGTTCATAGCTCATTTAACGTGGAGTCGCAGGTAGATAGGATAGTGAAGAAGGCGTTTGGTATGCTTTCCTTTATTGATCAGAGTATTGAGTACAGGAGTTAGGAGGTCATGTTGCGGCTGTACAGGACACTAGTTAGGCCACTGTTGGAATATTGCTTGCAATTCTGATCACCTTCCTATCGGAAAGATGTTGTGAAACCTGAAAGGGTTCAGAAAAGGTTAACAAGGATGTTGCCAGGGTTGGAGGATTTGAGCTATAGGGAGAGGCTGTACAGGCTGGGGCTGTTCTCCCTGGAGCGTCGGAGGCTGAGAGATAATCTTATAGAGGTTTACAAAATTATGAGGGGCATGGATAGGTAAAATAGACAAAGTCTTTTCCCTGGGGAGGAGGAGTCCAGAATTAGAGGGCATAGGTTTAGGGTGAGGGGGGGAAAGATATAAAAGAGACCTAAGGGGCAACTTTTTCACGCAGAGGGTGGTATGTGTATGGAATGCACTGCCAGAGGAAGTGGTGGAGTCTAGTACAATTGCAACATTTAAAAGGCATTTGGATGGGTATATGAATAGGAAGGGTTTGGAGGGATATGGGCCGGGTGCTGGCAGGTGGGACTAGATTGGGTTGGGATATCTGGTTTACATGGACGGATTGGACCGAAGGGTCTGTTTCCATTCTGTACATCTCTATGACTCTATAAGACAGGGGACTGAGGGGTTTGGGGGACAGATGTGGTACTGATACTGAAACGGGAATTACTGCGACCTCAGACACCGACTTATAATTGTACAGGAACAAAAATGTCTGCGTATCCAGAACTAAAATGTTTCCATAGATTAATTGGTTTTAGGTCAGAATGGGATGTCTTGTGTAAGTGAAGTTGTAATGTTCAAAGGGAGCTGTGTTATTGTGGTATAGGAAGGCATGAAAAGACACACATTCATAAAACCGAGGAATAGGCTCTTTGAAATTAAGTCTTGCAGTGCTTGCACAGAGATGAGGAAGATATCAAGACTCATGGTATGAGTAAAAGATTGAAGTGCTAGAATGAGAGGAGAAGCAATATTGAAGATATTTGAATTGATTGGCATTTGCGATGCTTGAAGTTTTGTGGTGACATTGAAATAGACTGAGAATGAACAAGTCTTTTTCTTTGTCCCATCAGACTGTTTTACATCCCACATCAAAAACATTCATGGACTACAAACATGATAAATATAAGACTTGAAAAATAAAAATGGCGAGCTGATCTCTTGCAGTATTGTTCCAGAGTCATTTGGGGATTGGAACATGTGTCTGTTTGTAATAATTTAGTGTCAACCTGGGCCATCCCATCAAGGTTACTGCTTAACTGCTTCCTCCCTTTGGGAACTGGTTCAAATATTTAATGAAATCAATTGTTGTTAGAACATTCCTAAGATTGGCAGACCTTCTGTGACCACAGCAGATGCCCATCTAAAGTTCACCATAATGAATGTTTTGGCATCAGGTGTCCTGATAGTGCTTTTCCTTCTACCATAATCTGAAATTTGACATGTTTCAGAAGATGTGGATGAGAGATAGAAAATTAGCTACTCATATTTGCTACTAATATAAATACAAATTCATTTTCGATATTGTAGTTAAAGCAGAATTACATCTTTGATGTGAAACTTATGTTATTGGTAATCGCACATACTCTACCTTAGTGAAAGGTGCAGCTCCTGTTTTATATACTATGATTATAATGCTGCAGTTGATAAATCTTAGTGTCTCCACCTTTTAAAATCCTCCATGCAAGCTTATGAGTAAACCTTGGACTTGGAAGTTCCTGGGAATTGCACAAAATGTGCATTTTGTATGATTAATTGCTCATAATAAAAAGATCTGCTATAAATCAGTGATAAATATCTGTAGAATGATCCAGATCATGATACTTCTACTAGATTGCAGAACTGGTTTGTAATGTTTTATTGGAACATAATGCAGTTTTCATTACTCGTTTTATCATGTAACATCCAGATTTTTCTTTAATGTTTTTATTCTTAAGCTTTTTTTTTGTTTCATGGGATGTGGGTAGTGCTGACAAGGTCAGTATTTATTGCCCAGCCCTAATTAGCGTTACCTGACTGTCTGATTAGAACATTTAGGAAGGTAATTAAGAGCGAGTTTTGAGAAGAAATGTAGCTCAGGTTGAGGTTGTGGATGTAGGTTGCTTGCTAAGCTGGAGAGTTCATTTTCAGATGTTTTGTCACCATACTCGATAACATCTTCAGTGAGCCTCTGGATAAAGCACTGGTGGTGTAACCTGCTTTCTGTTTACATGTTTGGATTTCTTTGATGATGTCAACCCAAGAAAACCCAAACGTATAAATAGAAAGGACTCTACCACCAGTGCTTCATCCAGAGGCTCACTGAAGATGTTACCTAGTGTGGTGACGAAACATCTGAAAACGAACCTTCCAGCTCAATGAGCAAACATACATCCAGAAAATTAGATCCACTGCAATGTGTTTTATTCTTAAAGTCACAGGTAGACCAGGCCAGGTAAGGATGGTAAATTTCCTTCCCTGAAGGAACCAGATGGGTTTTTATGACCAATCTATAATTCCATGGCACCATTAATGAAATGACCTTTATATTCCAGATATAGTAATTGGATTTAAGTTCAGTCAGCTGCAAGCTGGGATTTGGAACCATCTCTCGAGAGCATTAACTTGGGCCATTGGATGATGAGTCCAGTGATGTTACTACTATTCCACTGTCTCCCCCACTACATTGACAAACTGACACTTATGGATTCTACTGTGACTTTAAATAGAAAACAATGGATACCTGGATAATAGATTAAATTATTTACCAGGCAATAATTCAGTTGGTAGGGTGGTTACCATGCCCTACAGCATTGGAGTGGAACTGAAATTTACACCAAAATCTGAAACATGAAATGTGGGTGTGACTTTAAAAAGAATCCATATTACTTGTATTGCTTATTATGCGGCTTCTGTATATATTAAAATTTAAGTATGGATCAAACTTTTTGGCAACAAATAAATTGCTATATTCGGTTTTGTTTTAATCACACCTTTCTATTAACATATGAATTGTTGCATCAATATTTCCTATTCACTTTACGCATACTATCACAATGTAGATGAAGTATGCTAGTAGTGGCAAGGTGGCTGTGTGAATAAAAGGAAGACTTGCATTTGTTTAATGCCTGTCAAAATTTCAAAGCATTTCAACAGCCAGTGAAGTACATTTGAAATATAAACTGAAATTTGCCCCTCTCTGGAGATTATAAGAAGGGAAGGTAAGTGGGTGAGATTGTCCTCGAGAGACTATGCCCCTTTCGTTCCAGCTAATCAGTAAGTGCTTGATGAGGAGATCCTATATAGAGTTGAGGACCTCAATTCACTGCTTCCACAATTCAAAGCAGGTGAGAAAAATAACTGACATTGTGACTAGAAAACCAGGCCAACCTGTCTGTCAGGTTGGTTGTGGGGATGGACAGGCAACCTTCAATACCCCAACCTGGTGGCAATAAATGGCAGTGATGATGGAATAATCCAGTCTCATGTAAATACCAGCCACCTTAATTTTCCTCCGACCCTGTTTTCCCACAACCCCACCTCACAAGAAAGGATAAGAACAACATTTACATTGTCACCGTTGTATCTCATGAAGAGTAGCTTTGACTAATGGCCTTTAGGATCCAGTGGCTGGCAGTCTCTGATTGGCTGGCAACTTCTGGTGAGTTGGGACTCCACTGTTGAGGCCTGCAATTGGCTGAGGAGCTCATCAGCCTGCTCCTAACAAGCTGTTTGGCTCACAATGAGGCAAACTTTCACATGCTGAAGGCAGTCAGTTACTATTCAATATGCTCGTCCTCCACACTTTGCCTGAAAACAGGAGAATTACAGCTGTAGACACTTATGTAATGGAGAAAGTGAGGACTGCAGATGCTGGAGATCAGAGCTGAAAATGTGTTGCTGGAAAAGCGCAGCAGATCAGGCAGCATCCAAGGAGCAGGAGAATAGATGTTTCGGGCATGAGCCCTTCTTCATTCCTCATTCCCTTTCCTCATTCCTGAAGAAGGGTTCATGCCCGAAACGTCGATTCTCCTGCTCCTTGGATGCTGCCTGACCTGCTGCGCTTTTCCAGCAACACCTTTTCAGCACTTATGTAATGGAGTCAACATGTTTCGATGAGGACAAAACTCACCAGGTGCCTGGTGGTAACTTGCTGGCAACTAGCCTGGGATAGGAGCTCAGGAGGATTTTTGTTTTAACCTCTCTACTGGAGACGTGGCAATCAGTGGGCCACAGCTGCAGCCACTGGCTATCTTGCAACCACAGTTTATTTAATTTCGTTCTTTCCTGTTCAGCAGGTGTCTCAAGGCAGACATGCCCTAGGATTTCCCCCTCTGCCAGCAGTGTCCACCTCTGCTGTTCTTCTAAGCTGCAGGTCTTCTGATTGGCACTCTTAATTGGCTACCTCTGGGAAGACTTCGCAGGAGTGTGGAACAGAACAGGGCCAAGAAATAGTCTCAAATCAAACTCCTATACCCAAGAAAAGAAGATTCTGCCCACAGAGTTACATTTGTCACCTTCTTTCTTTCTTTTTAAATAAAAACAATGTTTTGAAGAGAAAGAAGGTAATTGTTTCGTGTAGGCTTCTTCAGACCTGCAATAAGCAATTAATTTTAGGAAGGCAAATCAAGTTTAAAAGGTATGCTCAATTACCCATAGCTCTGTTTTGGCAGCAACATAATAGATTGAGTGTAACATGATGTGAAACAACATATCATTCATTGTAAATATTGCTGAGGAGTTAACCTCTTGTGTGAGTTAACTTTTACGCAAGTTGCTAATTATTTGGATTGAGGAAAGTAATAACATTGATGTGCTCATATTCAGACTTAATATCTGGTACGTCAACCCTACCAATTTATGTATAGTAATAGCCTCAAGTTGATTCCTGGAAAATTGCACAATCAGTATATATCAAGCGGACATCTTCAGTCATATATCTTGGAGCAATTAGATAGTCTTACACTTTGTGAGATTTTAAATAATCATATACAACAGAAAAGGGAGACTTGAGCAGTCTTCTAACTGTGAAGGAGAAAATAAAGTCTGAAAAGTGCAATTTAGTCTAAATTTCACTGCATATTTATTCCTTGGTCTTTTTACCTTAATGTTTTTAATATCAAAAGTGTTATGGTGGCATTGGCAAGCTTTTTAATCCTTGCAGCTAATGTCTCATGACAAGCCACTTTGGAAGGCTACTGGTCGATTGCTATAATAAATAATGATTACTACAAAACAATACCATCAATCCATAAATTGTGTAATTATACTGACAGTATGTATACTTATGACATTACTGGTTAGGGATGCATACATGGAGCAACAAAATTTACATTTGTAAAAGTTAATGAACTGAAATGCCGTATAACCGGTTTCCAAGTGGCAGTAAATATACCATCAATGTTCTGAATAGATAAGGATTCTTGCATATTTGGTGCATGTTTCTGCACTGAAGTTGTTTGTTAGTGTTTTATGTGTGTGACTTTAGTGCCCTTGCATATTAAATTTGTTTTCCTACACTTTGGCATTATACCAGCCTGATTTTATCACTAATTGCATTGTGAAAATGTTACTGAAATGAATCAAATAAAATGCTTTAGTTGAACCATTAGATAAAATGGCAGAGTTGTTTTGATAATGAGCAGATGTAGCTAATGCATGGAGATTTGGCCATTTTCAAGTCCCATCTGCTGTATGCCTGCCTCGATTTGGCAGTGAGCCATTGCTCAGCAGACAGACATAACTTTCTCACAGTCACATCATTTGTCTCTGGTAACGAGACTGCCTCCAGAACCATTATCAGTTTGAGAAAAGAAAAGCCATTTAGTGCAAGTGAAAAAGTTTGTTTTGGATAAATAGGATGATAAAGTTGCACATGCATAGATTGCAGAGCCAACGGAAAATAGGATGAGTTGGTCAGAATTGAGAATTAATTTTTTTAATCTTAGTAGTGAGATAAAAATAAATTTTCAAATTTTATGGAAAACCAAGGAAAAGTTTAGTTTATTTGTTGATACCGTGAGTTGCAGTTTTTAAATTTAGTCAATAATTTAATGTTTTATTTCATTGTAACTATACAGAGTATTGAATCTTGAAATGTAGTAAATAGGTATGCTTGCAGAATAATGATGGAATAACATTTATAACCATTGCTCTGCCTTTGCTGAACAAGGTTTATTAGTTCATTCACCAAATCAAATCAGTCTAAAATAGGAAATCCTGCCTCTTCAGTGTAGACCAATGGTTCTCAATCTTTTTGCTTTGTGCACACCCATCCAATGTTATAAAAATTCTACAAATGTCCTGTATCATAGCACAAGCATTATTTTTTTAAATATAAGAAGTCAATATATCTTTACAATTAAAAATAAGCATGGCTTATTTCATTCAGTTCATTCTCAGTAATTTAAAATCTCCATTATTTGGAGGATTTTAAAGGTCCACCACACACAAACTACTCATTGCAGTTGAGGTATGTCTCTATTTTCAACATTAAAAAAACTGAAATTCTAATAGTTTCCTTCATTTCCTCAATTTTTCAGGATTAGTCTTGGCTTTATGATATTTACTTCTCCCAGCTCACTATTCGTCTGACCACTGTGCCTTTGAGCAGAGTGCTGAGGATTGAGTCAGCAAGGGAAATTCCAATTGCTTTCGAGAAACTTAATTTTGTCTGCATTTCACTGCAACTTGTTGAAATTCTAAATTTTGTTCAGGCTTAAGCAGGGGATATACAAGTTTTGTACTTGAAAGCAGCTGAAGTCAGTTGATTAAGGAAACCAGCTTGAACATCTTTTTGCTATACAAGGGATTGAGCTAGGTGAAAGTGTCTAAATAAAGGCATCTCCATGAGACAGCGCTGACTGCAATTTTGAAGAGAGTGCTAGGGGGTGAATGAGGTAAAGAAGTTAGGCGAAGAAGAGAGCAAGGTGTTTCCTGTTTATTCACTATGCAGGAACTTGTTTTTGTCTTACCATGGGGGAAGAATTCTGCTGTTTTTGAGTATCCAGAAAGTGATTTAGGTATATTCTATTCTAGAGTTTTAAAATAGTATAAGGAGTGGTGGAAAGGTTCATAAAAAATATAAAAAGAAAATACGCGATTGAACAAAACGATTAAGTAGTTACTCAGAACACATTAAGAATATTGTGCATAACTGCAGCAAGTAGGAGCTGCTGATTGCCAGTGTGATCCAGGGCAAACATGTCTGCAGGAAGTGTTTGCACTTAAAGCAGCTTTGACTGAGGATCATTGAACTGGAGGGCAAACTATAAACTGTGACACATCAGGGAGGAGGAAAGTTAAGATATTTTGGACCAAGAAGTGGTTGTAATTCTCAGGATAGGTTCATCTAATTTAATGAATAACAGTGGAGTGTGGCTGCAGCTAAGATGGTAAGGGGACCCAAAGGGCAGGAGTGCAGGCGCCCGAGCCTTTGCAGTTATCCAATAAATTTTACATTCTTTCAGCTTGATGAGAATGGAACTGCAGAGTGGACGAACGAACTGACCGTGTCACTGTGGTGGAGGAAGCCATTCAAATCAGTAGCGGATAGAGGAATGCAATTGTTGTATGGGACAATATAGTGAGGGTGATTGACACTGTTTTCTGTAACAAAGAGCGAGAGTCCAGAAGGTTGTGTTGCCTGCCTAGTGTTGTGATTTAGGACATTTTCTCAGTATTGGAAAGGAATTTGCAGCAGGAAGGTGACAATCTAGTTAACGTGGTTCATGTAAGTGCAAATGACAGAACAGGGAAAGGGACTCTGCATTGTCAGTAAGAGGAGCTACGTACCAAATTGAGATGTAGAAGCTCAAAGGTAATAGTATCTGGATTGTTACCTAAGCCACATTTGAACTGGTATTAGGCAAATGAGATTAGAAAAATGAATGCAGGATCAAAGGTGCAGTTTTGAACTGAGTTCCAGTTTGCAGGACAATGATGCTAGAATTAGGTAAAATGCACTGTACTGTTGGGAAGGTCTATGCCTCAACCCTGCTGGGGCCAGAATTTATTTAAGCTGCACAAATGGAAAAGTAGAGAGGATTTGAAATTAAATAATGGGGAGTGGATCAATTTTGCTAAGATGTGGTAAATCATAGAGGAGAAAAGGGAAGAGAAAAAGATATGGAAATGATAAATAGATATTAACAGGAAAGAATGGAGAATACAAATTAAAGAGTAAATCAATAGCTAAACGTTACAAGACTAATTAAAAGGTCAAAATTAAAGACTGAGTCTCTGAATGCACATAATATTCAAAACAAAGTATGTAAACTGAGAACGTAAATAGAACTAATTAAGTTCGATCTGATAGTCATCACGGAGAGATGACTACAGCAAAACAATTTGCGACCTGAATATTGAAGGGTATACAACATTTATGAAGGTAAGGAAAAGGTGGAAGTGTGGCTCTGTTAATCAATGTTGGAATACAATAGAAAGGATGATCTAAGTGAAGGATATGAGGATGTGGAAGCAATTTAGCTAGAAATAATAAAAGCAATAACCCACTTATGGGGATGGTATGCCAACCATGTATCAGTGACTAAGGATTATTAAGGCATAAATAATGGAGGTTACCAGAAGGATACTGTGATAATCATGTGATATAATTCTCCATATAGGCCAGAATAATCAGGTGGACAAAGTATACTAGATGGAAAGTTCTTAGAAAGTTTTCGGAAATTATGTTAACAAAGTGAGTGTTGATCCTATAGAAAGGAAGTCCAGGGAATTATGAAAATGGTAAGAGGAACACAAAATTACAGTCACAAGGAATGTACTATTGAGCAAACCATTTGAGCTGATGAATGTCATCCTAGGGTCATAAAAGAAATGATTTTTGAGATGGTTGATGCAGTTACATTAATTTTACAATATCTCCTACATTTGGAGAAACTTCCCTTAGATTAGAAAATCCCAAATGTAACTTCTTTAGTCAAAATTTGGAGGCAACTGAAATCTGAAAAGTACAGGTTAATTTATTTATATATCATAGCGAAGATGTTGGAAGCTATTATTAAAACAATGTTATAGCAGGACACGAAGAAAAGGTTAAGGCAGAGTGAAAATGATTTTGTGAAAGGGAAATCTATGATTTCCAGAAATCATCTGATAAGGAGACATATCAAAGATTAATGTCACAAATAACAGGTAACATATTGAAGGAATTGTCTAGCTGACAGGAAACAGAGTTGAGATAAATGAGTAATTTCTGGTTAGCATATGATGTGTGGTATGCCACAGAGGTCAGTGCTGGGGCCTCAACATTTTAAAATTAATATCAATGATTTGGATGAAGCAACCAAAGGTATGGTTGCTGAATTTGCTGATGTCACAAAGCTACATGGGTAAGTAAATTGTGAAGAGGACATGGGGAACTACAAGTGTTATTGTTAGATTAAGTGAGTGAGCAGACATCTGACGAATGGAGTATTGTATCTGAAAATATGAAATTATCCATTTTAGCAGGAAAATAAGAAAGAAGTATTTTATTTAAATAGTGAGAGATTGCAATACTCTGAGATGCAGAAAGATCACACTGCAGTAACTTGTGAACATCTATCTATCTTCGTTTCCTACTGTTTGGATCACATATAGTTAGTATTATTATGATCCAAGCTAAATTTGTTACTGGAGAGACTGATAGGTCACATTTTACTTTTCATTTTAAAAAGGTAATTATTTTTAGAAACATAATCATGTAATGTTACTGATTTGATTTTAACAGTAAAACAGAGGTTTATTACAAAAGAGAAATGAAGATAAAATTAATAAACTAAACTATTTACAAAACACAACTTTCAAAATTTTGCAACATATTAATTCTAGCAGCACCTTTACTGGACTTGAACACTAGAAATAATTCACTTCTCTCTCAAATGACTTAGCTGTGCCTTCAATTCCCCGACCTTGAGAATCATGATTGTCACTTCAATGAGTCTTCCTGTGTTTTTTATTCATCATGGGATGTGGGCATCACTGGCTAGGCCAGCATTCATTGCCCTCACCCCAGATTGAACAAACAGCAGCTTAAAGACAACTACATCGCTGTGGGTCTGGTATCACATGTAGATCAGGCAAGGATGGCAGATTTTGTTTCCCCAAAGGACATTAGTAAACCAGATGGGTTTTTATGAAATACACCAATGGTTGACATTTGCCTAAGTTTATAGGTTTATCTTTCAGACTTTTCATTGAATTCAAATGGCATTGTGGGATTCAAACCCATGCCTTGAGAAAATTTGCCTGGGTTCTGAACTACTAGTTCAGCAACATTACCAATGCAGTGCTACTGCCCCTTCCTACAACTAAGCTTGGATTTCTCAGTTTTAACTAACCTCTTCAAGCTTTTAACCTAACATTTAGGGTCTGGAGCTTTCAAACTAATCTGCTTACACGAGGGTAACCTATATTTTAATTATTCTAAAGCATCTTTTTTCACGAAGACCAACTCTTAGTAGAAATCCTGGCTGAAACTGGATTTGTCAAACTGAAACTTATTTTTCCAAGCTGTGGTTGTTTCTTTTAAGCAAGAAAAAACACAATGTTCAGTATATTCTAACTGAAGCCTAATGCACTACACTGTTTACTCTCTCCATGTAAAACTCTCCTAATGTAAGCAAAACCCTATTAGCCTCTAAGAACTATACCTCTCATACAATTTTTAAAAAGAAATCTTCATGGCTACTGAAATTCTTACAGCTAATCATTAAAGCTCTTCATGTACTCAGAAAACTGATATGCCACGAGTTCAAAATCCAGAATATATGCTCTTAAAGTAAAGATCAATCAAGCAATTTACATCGCAGTATGCAGGATACAGCTAGTAGTTAGGAAAACTAATAGAACATTTTTAGTTTATTGAGAGGGGAGTTGAATGCAAAAGTAGGAATGTTAAGCTTCCATTATGCAGAGCATTGGTGAAACGACACATGGAGTACTGTACAGTATTGGTCTCTTTATTTAAGAATGGACGTATAAATGCACTGGAAGCAGTTTGGAGAAGGTTTACTAAACTAATACCTGAAATTTTACGTTGGTCTTATGAGGAATGGTTACAAAATAATATTGCTTGATAGTACAGAGGTTTTCATCAGGAACTCAGGATAAGTTTAAAAATAATCACCTTTTTAAAATTGTCAGAGTGGCACAAATAAAGTTTTACCAAGGCTTTAAGGCTACCTTTTTATACCTCAGTTAATGATAACTAGAGGACATTTATAGGGTAATATGTTGTACAGAAAAGGAAACAAAGTTTTCAAGAACTATAAAATTGCCACCAATGACTAATGTCATGATTGTTATGATGATCCTGATAACAGCTTACCTTTGTTTTTGGCTAGGCGATGGTTGTCATGTTTGTATTTTGCTCTTACTTTTCTGTTAACAAAGTTGTAAATTTGAAATGAATAGCTACTAAACACAAAGATAATACATAGTCATACTAACATTCTATAATAATACTTTATAATAGACAAAAGTGGAAACTTAATTTCTAGTTTAAATAATTAATGTAAATGACAATTATCATTCTTCATTAAGTCAAGGTTTGTTGGAGGATCCTGTAAGTAATAATATTAGTAGGTTCTACAGTCCTCTGAAGGGTAATTTTGTTTACAGCCCTGAGCTGTATATGCAGTGATTGAAGAAACGTATCTTCTATAAAGTATTCCAAAATGCTGATTGTAATCAATTAACTAGGGAGATGCATTTTAGGGGATATCATTAGTTGGAAGAGATCTTGAAAGTACTGTATCTTAATTAACCTGCATTTTTCTGTCTACGCCAGATGTCAGCTCTTGTCATGCCTCGTGAAAATAATTATTTATTTAATCTTTGCAGTCTGTTTAACAGAAGTGAATTCATTCAGTTGTATTTTAAACACCCAAAAATTAGATAATGATTTTCTAGTTTTGTATTTTTATTTTAGCCAGTTATTCTGGTATTGGTCTCTAATATATGTTTTCTAACCTCCACAATATTTCATCTTTATTAAATAGTGTATACATAATGAAAAGTCTAGAAGCTGGTGCAAATCCATAAGGTCAAACCTTTTGACAGCATGACACTCAAGTTTTATCTCAGAGTTCTCACAAGTTTAAGACATCACACATCAATTGGATTAAAAGCAACCATAATTTGCTTAAGTAATTATCCATCTGTTAAATTACCAATCCAATCATTAATTGATTAAGAAAAAATTGTCAAAATAACACAAACTATTATTGAAGCAGTGTTTTTCCTGAGCACTATTTAATTGCATCTGCAGGACAACGAATTTAGGACTGATGTAAGTAAGCACTTACTTGCGTGAAGAGTGATTAATACCTGGAATAGTCTTATGGGTCACGTAGTTGTGAAGTCCAATTTTTTTGGATTAGTCGCTTAAAATGGGAAAATATATTGCTTTAAACCAATAAAACTGTAAAGAAAATGTTTGTAGTTCTAAAAACAAATGATTGGAACGTAGTGTTTTCCATAATATTGTCAGATTCAAGCAGTGAGCGACCATTCCAGACAAAATGGCACTGCTTGTATGTGTTTAGAGCATTTTGTCCAGAGACAGTCTTTTGATTGGTTTTTCAATTGGGCTGGATTTATGCTCAGGAAGGTTCTGAATAGTAACAGCAACTTAGTTAGTTCTTGCACAGGTAGTCACAGCCTTGGGTATGGACAATATAATAGAAATTTTCAGCTTGTGAAGAGAGAACATCCATCTCTCTTTTCCCCTTCTGTGTGGAGAAGTAGAAGGAAAATATAACTATCTGGCCACTGTCCATTACCTTTCTCTATAATTTGTTCTATCTGCAAGTACTCAGTTGAGGCCCTTTAGAGGCACCAGTGAGTGAAAAACTAAGAATCACTGTTTCCACAAAATGTTATTGAAGGATTGGTGCACTTTGTTTAAAAACAAGTTACCTGACACTCATCATAAGTGCTATTTAGATGGCTAGGAGAAAGTGAGGGCTACAGATGCTGGAGATCAAATTTGAAGAATGTTGTGCCGGAAAAGCACAGCCAGTCAGGCAGCATTAAGGAACCCTAGAATCGACATTTCGAGCGTAAAGATTCCTTTTGAAAGGCTTATGCTCGAAATGTCAATTCTCCTGCTCTGTGGATGCTGCCTGTGTTTTTCCAGCACCACACGCTTAGACTATTTAGTTGACTGTTGGTTAAAGCATTGAGGAAAACCGAGTGAAAGATGGGCTGTAGCCAGGGGTTTGTGTACGAATGGAGGTTCAGCTGACAACAAATAGCTGATTAATCTGTGAAATGGTGACCAGTTATCGATGGCAAAGGCCTCAGCCTGCCAACAACTGTGATTGGTTCTCAGATAGCTGAACATGTTGGTAAATGAATGTTTAGGTCAAAAGCTGCCGCATGACCAAAGAGGAGGAGTTAGGTTTTTGTTCAGCTGTAAAAAGCATTTCAAGCCTGAAGATAGCCATTTATCTCTCTTCATCACTTTCTGTAAGCAATGGTTTTTAATAAAAAAAGAGGCTTTTATGAATGTGAACCAGTCACCCTTTGCTTCTTGCAAACAAGTGAAAGTATCTGGTGAAGGAAGATCAAGACATTGCATCTACAATATCAACATATTGATGTTTGTATTGGGTCTGTATGATTGAGAATGTGTGGAAGTGAGGGGAGAGGTTATAAGTGGACAGGAATTTTAACAAGTAGGGTTAAAAGTTGACCAATTTTTTTTTTATTTACAGCTAGAACCTATTTATTTCTAATAAATATATTTATTGCCAAGTATAGAAACCTGATCCATGTTTTTTGTCAATCTGGGTCTAAAAGCCAGGTAAATTAAGAAATTCTGTATGCTTTATTAAATCTTTAATTTTTGTGACAACTCTGGGAGTAACCAGGCTTCATTTTACAGTGCGCTACCCCAGTGATGTGCAGCAAGATTGGCAATTCAATTTGTCGATCTTCTACCATTGTTTAAAAAAAGTTTGATGTTAAAAAATAGTTGTTTTCTTGTCAATTGAAAAACCCTGGTATGCATATTCTTTTAACTTGAATTAGATAGATATTATTGGACAATTTACTGGTTTTATTAAATTTTCACATTTGTGACCTCTCCAAGAATAATGGGGCTTGATTTTCAGTACATTACCCCAGTGACAGCTTTGAGGCAAAACTCTTAATTATTCAGGAAGCTTTTATGGAAGAAATACAGCCACAGCATTGTGTTCATGAAAAAAAAGGATCTGAGGAGGAGATGCAGTAAATTAACAGGATTCTATTAGATGACAAAGTAAGAAATGATGGTACTAAAGTAAGAAAAGATAATGTTTCCAACAGCATTTTAGTATACTGAGGGAAATCAGAAGAAAAGCAGACACTGTGATCACTGTTGTTAAAATATCCTTTAATGTGGAATTTGTGCTAGAGACCTGGAAAGCTCCCGATGCAAGCCCATCTGTTAAAAGGGAAGAAGCGGATAACCTTTATCTCAGTTAGCTTAGATGGATAATAGCTGATCTTCACAGAACTGAATTTTCACTTTGGGGTTGGCAATGTTCCCTCTGATTTTTACTCCTGCCATGCGGATCACCAATGTCCATGCACAGCAGTGTCTAGTAGCAATGCATCAGCACGCTGATTTACTTGAGCGGAGGTTCCCAGTGGCTGCTTGGGGGAATGTGCTTAGAACCCCTTCAGCTGAAACGCAACACAATTTTGAAGGACGTGGCCAATCAGTGGCCACAGAGCATGCTTGCTATCTAATTAAGGTTGTCTACAAATGCTGATGGCTGGTAGGAGAGCAGATGTTTATGCTGCAGTGTAGTAGGAGACAAGGGTATCTTAAGTTAAAGGTGTCCTCTGAGCAGATTTCATTATTCTTCAAAACCAAAGATTGCCACAGTTACCTAACCACTTTTCTATCTCCCTGTATTGGCTGTAGGGCAGTTGGACATTAGTTTAAAATGATACTAGATTGCTGGTCAACACCAGGAGGCTTTTTCTGTGCATTAGCCATGATTTAGCTGCCGTGCTGATCTACCATTCACTTGGGAAATTTCAGTTAGCCGTAGAAGATTGGTTACAACGCATACATTTTAATTGTGTTGGTTGCTTGCTGTTTTTCAATAAGTTGAATAATTAATTTATTTTAAGGGTATTGCACTTCTAACTTGTGCTGTTGGTTTGTAGCTAACCACAATGTTGTTTATGGATAATCCAGGACGTGGGCCATAATTTCTAATGTTAATCATGGTCCCCTTGCAAACTAATGCAGTATGCGATTGAGAGCTTTCAATAACATAAATCAGGAAAAGTATTTTCACTGATCAGAGAGTGAATAGTGGTATGATCCCAACTGGTGTTATTACGTCAGATCCCAGACTGCAATCTGGCTTGATAATTTTTTTTTGTTTTAATGAGGTAATCTTTCACTGAAACATAAACAGGCAGTGCTGCAGATTTATTTTAACAATAAAACTGAAGTTTATTACTCAAAGAAATTAAGATAAAATATAATAAACCCAAACTATTTACATATAATTTAATTAATATATTTACAAAAATTAAAACATTTCAAAACAGGTGGCGAAATACAAATCCACTAATCTCTAATAGCAGTCCTTTAGAGGACTCACACAAGAGAGAACTTATTTCTCTTTCACACCCACAGCATTTCATTTAACTGTGGCTTCAATTCCCCACATTGAGAATCAGACAGCTGCATCCTAGAGCCTGCACACAACTGAGCTTGGATTTTCTATATGCAAAAACCCCCTCTACGGACCTTAACCAAACACTCTGCTCTGGAACTTTTAAACTTAACTCCTGACATTGAGGTAATCTCTTTACTAATGGTAATAAGCTACCTCCCTCTTCTAGGAGCAATTGTCTTATACGTCCAACTTCAACCAGAACATTTGCCCTAAACTGGATTTAAAACACTTTTCTCCAAGTTATGGGTGTTTCCCCTAAGGCCAAAATAAAATTCCAGAATCTTCTATGTGAAAGTGCAATGCACTGTACTGTTTGCTTTGTTCACGCATAAATGTCTGATGAAAACAAATCCCAATAATACTCCAGGAATTCTAATACTGTACTTAAAAAGAAATCACAATGGCTACAGAAACACTCAAAAGTTAATCATTAAATTTTATGATATTAATTGAAAATTCAAAAAATCTGAAAAGTTATATGAAAAAATTATGTAAAGCACATACCTTATACAACTAGTATGCAAAAATGTAAAGACATCACCAAAAGATGGTATTTAAATTGTAGAATAACGATTAGGTATTATGTTGGAAGCAAAATCCATAATTTCTTAAATGTAATTACTTTTAGCATTTGTATATTTTTCAAGAAAGGAGTGAGAACAATGGTCTACGAATGGAGTAAGTTAGAAAGCTTCAGAATTTGAGGACTAGTAGTACAAAGATGGTTATTGTTTACTTTGCAACGGGTGCTGATAGTTATGTGTCTACTTTTTCAGTCATAGTTCCAAGTAAAAAACCTGCAGGAATAAAAAGGCAAAATAATAAGAAATATTAGAATGAAAAGTCCATTACAAATGTCAAGATTTATTTTTAAAACAAGCTACATAGTAATTATCAAGCTTAGAGTGTTTGAGACCTTGTACACACTTAAACACTGGATTGTTAATTATACCTGATGTTGTTGTACTTCGTTTTACAGCTGAATATTTCTGAGAGGTCATTTGCTGGTCAGTGGTTGAGACAGCTTTTAATATTGGTACTTGACCATGGAATGCACCCAAATTTGATTGTGCTAAATATATAACAAAGGTGACGTTAAATGTTAAATTGCGAAATAAATTAGGTAATAAAATAGACATTACTGTATATCAAGGAGTATTCCATTCCTGTGCTCAGTAATGTTTAGACTCCTCTGGGACTACATTTTGTAATATTGGATTTTACAGTTGTATTCCAGTTGAGCAGCCTCCTGCCACATGTGGAGGCTGCCATTGCAATGGAGATGCCCTCCTTGAACCAGGTACGGCAGGTTTCACCTGAACTTTGATGGGACTTACCAGCCCTAAAATGTTGACCTGTAATTGCAAGGATGCTTCCTCCTTGAGGCAGCATTGCAGTATTCAAACTGCCTCAACAGTACCTAGCAGTCCTAATGGAATTGTTGGTGTTCCAGAGCTGCATGCCATTTAGATTGGCAGAATTGGTAACTCACCTGAGATCCTTAATAAAGCCATTGCCTGTGGAAAGACTCCACTTCGAATCTGCAGCCTGTAAATATGGCCTTGGCCCCCAGTCCCAATGTTAGTCACCCAAGTTCTTTAAGATATTCCAGTTTACTGTGATATTTGTGTGTATTTGTTGTGTTCTCAATGATGATATGCAACAATATCTGCATTATTCTGTTTCTAAAGATTCAATTTTTAAAAAAATATGAACTGGTTAAATATCTGTGCATCTAGAAAATTTCATTTTTTCTTGGGTTATAGTTTGCATAGGCAAAATTAGTTGCCAATCAAGGAGTTTAGCCTTCTGATTTCACATTGTTATATTTGCAAATACTGCTTACTGACGCAGAATGGTCTTTTGTTTAAGCCATGGATCATAATTATATGCTCCCAATTATTTCTCAATTGTTTCTTGTTGTGAGAGCATGGAGCAGATTTCAGCAGAGTGGGCATCACAGCGCATTTACTCTTAAATACCGAGAAGAATGACAACAGCGAAATAAAAATAGGATTGAGAGAGAGAAAAGGGCAGAATGGAAAAATAAGAAAGAAGTTAACATTTAAAAGAGAACTAACAGCAATTTACTGCTTGCAAGAATGAGCTTGAAGAATTTAAATTATTCTGTTTCTGTGTGAGCAAGTTTTATTGGTGTTGCTTTAACGATTATTAGATTGTTCAAAATGGACTTGAACTATTGAGTTCCAGTCATTGCAAAGTAAATTTCAATATTTAGGATTTTCTGGTGGTCATGCACATTGTAACGTTTGCATCAGTAACACTATTATCTTTGAGCGCATTGTGGCCCATTGCTGTATAACTGATGCTCAGAAGCTGCAATATGTTAAACCTGTGTTACTTTGTACTTGGTGAAAGATTGTACCAGAGAGCTTGTTCTTTGAAATCTAATTGCTTTGCAGGTTTCTCATGAAGTAAAAGGGCACACCTGCCATCAACAGGAATGGCAAAAAATTCATTCATCCTGAAATGAAATGCCAGTTGAAACCCTCATTGAAACAACATGAAATAAGTCTCACAGCATATAAAAGAAACCTGAGTTCAAGCAATAAAAGGGAAAGGCAATATTGTTAATTATGTTTGAGGAGCCAATAACTACCAGATGAAAAAGAAACTGAGACACTACAAACTTGCTTTTAATTCTAGCTTACCAGGAAAGCTTATAAATTATTCTTTAAGATTTATACTCTGCTGTGAACCTTGGTGAAATTCAGCATAGTGCTTTGTACATTTAAAAATAAGTCTTCAATCCAAAGATCTGATTTAAATACATCTATGAAGATGGATGTTTGATGTGTAGCAAATTTGATGGATTTTAAAAGAATTTTGGAGTAGGACAGAAGATTGTCTATCTGCCAGCAATAGTATTTTGACCATAAATGAAAGAGTATTAATTGCTCCATCATACCATATGTTGAGGTTACTTGGATATTTTTCAGCTTACCCTTTTATACAAATACGATGCAATGCTTTAGTCATTAGCCATTACATTTTCAGTCAAAATTCCTCTATTCATTCCTTTAATTTTCTTTTGCAAACACCGGGATTTCATGTGCCCCTGCCACGCTGATATATAATTTGTTATGATTCCAAGTCTTTGAGTTTAGTGATCTTCTGCAGCAAGCAAAGGAGGGAGTGAGGTGATTTATTTCAATGACTGTGTCAGGCACAAAACAGACATTAATTATTGATTGGTAAGTTGTAAGCTGAGACTTGGCTAGAGTTGATTATGTCTGGCTATCAGCAAAATGTCATCATCAGATGCATTAGTTGTGAGGATCAAATTGGGACAGTGTGTGGTACAGAATTATAGAAAATACTTCCTGAAATGATAAAACTGATTTCCTGGCTGAACAAATACTGTTCAACACAGGCCAAAGTTATTTTGGAGGATCATTATCATGTTTTGTGCTGAAACAAGTAATTGCCAATCTTTCAAGTGGCAAATCCCTTTAAACACTCTGACTAATTTGAATTAGTTTTGAATTTGAAATTAAAACTGTAGAGCAACATGAAACATCACAACAAACTTTTCCAAAAACTAAAGCTCTCATAACAGATAATGCATGACATGGGCATTTTAAATTCAGTCAAACAGTTTCTAAGTAAAAAGCCAGTTTTTCTTGACTTCGTATAAATCACACGTCATCATTTTTGGGATGATTGTGATTCCTGTTCATGTATTTTAGCAAACGAAATTTGGGTAAGAGCGTACAAATTGTGGTTATGTACTCAACTAATTCTAAAAATTACTTTGTGTTAACTTAGTATTTATTTCTTGCTATGCACATGAATATCCTTTGGATGGACATTTAAAAGACTAACGTTAAAGTTCTGAGTTTATTTGGACTTGTAATTTGAAAAAGGCTGAGTGGTGAGGTAAAATAAGGGGGTTACAAAGCTGCTGAAGTACACTTTTACACTGCTAAAATGATAAATGACAGAAGAACGGAGTACAATGTACAGTAGAGTTTCTCCATTCATTTAGTTTTAGATGGAGTTTCTGGAAGCAGCATAATGCATTCTGAAAACATGTGTTTCACCCCACTGCATATGGTCCGGAAGCAAATAGGAGCAATGTTTCCTAATTTCTGCTAAATTAACAATAACATTTCTGTTTCAGAAGATTTCTTCGTATATTCTGAAATACTCCGCATTCTATTAAACTATTAAATTAACAATTAAAATGAAACATTTGTGTTTTGTACAAAGGAAACAGTGACTTATAAATGTTGATGTGGAGTGAAAATGTAGTTGGATCTAGAGAAAACATCTGGGACCTTGATGAACAATAGGATCAACTGTGCACTTTCTTAATAAAATGAGCTGGTAGGATTAATTAATAAGTAGAATAAAGGTGAGTTAGAATTGGTAAATTCAATATCAAATTTGCTACAGAAAGAAACAATATGAAGCAGATAAATATTGGACAAAACATAATGGTGAAAAAAGAAAAAGTAAGAGTTTAAAAATTGCTATACTTTAAGCCTTCTTACAACAATCACAATTTTAAGGAATGAGACTCCACACTTCTAAATAAAGGTTTGACAAACATATTGGACAGTAAAAAAATTAAAAATTGCTATACTTAAACTTTCCAACAGCAATCACAATCTTAAGGAATGGGAATCCACACTTCTCATTTTTACTCTCTTGACTACCCTTTTAACAATGATCAGATTGTTTAATGTGTTTCGCTATTCGTAGTTTGTCTTGCCTTTCTGGTAGAATTTTATGAGTAATTCATGTACAAATGCAGAAACTTCATTGAAATGAGGTAGAAGTTACAGGTGCGATGTTATTGTTGCAAAGACTAATATCAACTCTGTGCTCAGTTGCTCGCCTTCAAGCAAGAAGGTTGTGGATTAAAGCTTCATTCAGGACTTAAGTGTGAACAACAAGCCTGAATTTTCAATGCAAAACTGTATAGGAGTGTTGTTTATTTAAAGGCACTATATTTTAGATGAAATGTTAAATCCCAGGTCTGTGAAACATCCCATGGCAATATTTCAAGGAAGAGTAGTAGAGTTGTCCCTTGTGTCCTGGCCAGCGTTAATCCCTCAATTGACAACACAAAAACAAATTATCTAGTTATTACAAGGTTGCTGCTGTTGGGGCTTGCTGTATACAAGAATGACTAAATTTTAAAAAAAGTAATTGGCTAGAAAAAATTTTAAGACATCCAGTGGTAGTGAAAGCTGCTGTATAAGTGCAAGTATTTTAATGGCAGAACACTGTTAGTTATCTTTGTGATAATTCTCAACACTTCAACTCCTCTCCTTTCATCAAGGACATGCAAGTCCTGGGCCTACTCCACTGGTAAACTGTTACCACCTGACGCCTGGAGGAGGAATGCCTTATAATTTGTCTTGGGACCCTGCATCCATACAAGATTTCAACAACATCCTCATTTCCCCTCCCCCCACATTATCCCAGTCCCAAGCCTCCGACTCAGCACCACCCTCCAGACCTGTCCATCAACACTCTCCCCCCCCCCCACCGAAATATCTCATTATCTCTCATCTTCATCCACCTATCGCTTTCCCAGCTACCTGCCCCTGAACCCCTCACATTTATCTCTCAGCCCCAACCCACAAGCCTTATTTCTCATGAAGGGCTTATACCTGAAACATCGATTTTCCTGCTTCTCAGATGCTGCCTGACCTGCTGTGCTTTTCCAGCACTACACTCTCAACTCTGAGCTCCAGCATCTGCAGTCCTCACTTTCTCCTCCTTACTGATCTGCACATCATGTTAACTGTGCATTGTTCTTTGTTCTCACTACTTTACTTTGGTCCACCTTGATCTGACTACATTTTCCTGAGTATGAAGGACTGAAAAGAAATCGGAATAGAGAACAACAATTGATACCAGACAAACCAAGGGCAAAATATAGTTTGCAGTTTTAGTCACCACACTATAGGAGGCTATCGCGAGGGTACAAAAGAGGTTTACCATAATGTTACTGGAAACAAGAAATGCTGGAAATCACCGTGTGTCAGGCAGCATCCATGGAGAGAGAGCAAGCCAACGTTTCCAATCTAGATGACACCTTCTCTGATGAAGAGTCATCTAGACTCGATGTCAGCTTGCTGTCTCTCCATGGATGCTGCTTGAGTCACTGATCTCTGGCACTTCTTGTTTTCAGTATAGATTCCACGTCTGCAGTAATTTACTCCTTTACCAGGATGTTGCCTACATTGGCAAGATTTAGCTATTAGGAGAGTTTGGGTAAACTTGGTTTGATTTTGCTAGAAAGTCAGAAGCTGAGGTGAGACCTGAAAGAAGTATATAAAATTATAAGAGGCATGGGTAGGACAGATAGTTTAGACTTTTTTTTTCCCCCAGGGTGGAAGTGTAAAATACTAGGTGCATAGGTTTAGGGTATGAGGGGGAAAGTATAATGGAGATACATGAGGCAATTTCTTTTTTACACAGAGGGTGGTAGGTGCCTGGAACATACTGCCATGAGAAGTGATGGAAACAGATAGAACAGCAATGTTTAAGAGGTATTTAGAAAGATACATGAATAGGCGGCGACTGCAGGGGCTAGACAGCAGCCTGATCCGTGGAATTAATTACAGTGTTTCTGCAGTTCAAAGTTGTTGAGGTAGAATCTGAGGTGTAGATATTGTAGGGAATCAAAAAGTGAAAATGTTACTTGGACACTTTTTTGACTCAGGAGCCAGCCACACTCCTGAAGTTAACAAGTTGTACAGGTCCAGCAGCCAGGATTGGCAAGGTATGATTGCGAGTCAGGCAATTAAGGTTACAAACACAAACAGAAATTGCCAGAGAAACTCAACAGCTATGTCAGCATCTTTGGAGATAACAAAGTTAACATTTTGAGTCCAAGGTCCAAAAAGAGTGTAGGAGACCTGTTTCAGAACTTAGACTGGATGCATGCTGAAGGAACGTCGGCCTTTGAGCTTATTGAGTTGTAATCATGCCCTTGTTCATTGTGTGGATGAGAGAAAAGTCTGTAGGAGAGATAGGCAAAGTGACCTTGGCACTATGGTACAGAAAAACCTTCCAAATGGAGAAATTGAAAAGGAATGTGGTCATGGTGTGTAATATCGTCAGGGGATTAGATACTCTTCTTTTCCGCCATGACTGAGCATTTCACAGGTTGTGTTACCATCACGGACCCCTGAATAAAGACTCTCTTTGAGGCTGGAGAAGAACTTGAAGCAGGAGAGACAGGATTCAGTTGTCATGGTCCACTGAAGAACTGACCTGGGAATTAAGAGAATGTTTTGCTAAGGGACTGAGAGAAGCTAGGTCAGAATTAATAATCACAACCTTAAAACAGCAATAATCTTCGAATTTCTACCCAAACCCTGTACCAGTGCCGCATGAACCAAAACACCTGCCTCCTACACTCTTTTGGATTGTGTACTCAACACTCTGATCTGCTGCAGCCTGAAAAATCCAAGTCCTGGTGAGCTGTTCTAAAATATACTTGAATCAAATATCCTTGCCCCAGTAAAATTATCACCTCATTCTGCCTATCATCCGTAATTTGTCAAAGTACGGAGATAGTTTGTTAATTAGTTTGCTCACACTAAGTGGAATCAAGAGGGTTTAGTATCAAAACTGGGATAGTGAGAGAACTGGGAAGGCTAGAACTTGTCCACCACCTTCTCCACCACCGGATGCTGCCTGCCTTGCTGTGTTCTCCCAGCCTCCTGCTTGTCTACCTTGGATTCCAGCATCTGCAGTTTTATTTTGTGTCTGAGGAAGTAAGCAGCAGCATTGTAACTTTAAGCCCGAATACCAGGAGGATCCAGAGCCTCAGGAGGGCCCATCACGTGAATTATATAACCTTGTCAAGCACGAAACTCTGTACTCTAACTTGGACAGTGTTCTCTTGAATAGCAGATCTCACTCATTTTGTTGCCTGCAGGCATCTCATCATCACCAATTAGTCTACTGTTAAATTCTGGGTGCAATTTAAACTCCAATCCAATATTTGTTCATTCATTTGTGACTTTAACAACTAAGCCGACCAGAGATAGAGCAGTAATTCGGGAAACGTAAGTTCTCAAAGCAGGGCAGTGAGTACACAATTGACTACTTTTTTTTGTGTTTTCTGCTTCCATTCGGACAGCAGAATAACTTCATTTGATGCATGCCATGGGCACTGAATGCTGCTATTTATGAATGCTTTCCAAGCCTCAACCCACCTTATGATCAATTATATTATTACGTTCTGATAGGCCTAGTTGGGGCAAGACTCATTGTTTGTTAGTTAAAGGGACATGTGGTCTATTTATTTTGGCTATTAATGGACATTAATTTTATCTCCTACAATTTTCTGACTGGTTCCTTCAGTTGCCAATTATCGGTGGGTCCATCCTCTTCATTATGGTTTATATGGTTACTTTGTGATGTTTTGCTAAGATAACAGCATAGTTTGACATGTGCTTTACCCACTTGTTTTGGAAAGGATGTGTATGCTATCCAGACCCAATGATTGGTAATCTTGAGTTTACTGTCTCAATTTTCACTTAACTGGTGGAAGTTCTCATTAAATCAGACACTTATCATTGACCATTAGTACTGTCTTAGAGCTATTTGTTAGGGACTTTTTTTAAATCTCTGGTTGAATGGTTGGAAATAATTTCTTAACCTTTTTCAAAAACAAAAGGTACAGTTTAAAAAGTTGCTAAGAATCTCAAAACTATATAAAATTAATACAGAAAATCACAAAGTACTAACCTAAACAGATTATTGTGCAGTGTATGTCAAAAGAGTGAAAAGTGAAATATTCTTAGACATTCAGCCAATATATAGGTGAAAGGATTGTATAGTTATATACTAAAATATACATTGTTATTAAGTTAGTGATTTTTTGAGAAGATTTGTAGCTGAAATTAATGATAAGTATGTAAGTTAGCTTACTGAGCTGGAAGGTTTGTTTTCAGATGTTTTGTCACCATGACTTGGTAACATCATCAGTGTCTCTGGTGAAGTGCTGGTGGTATGTCCCACCTCTCTATTTATAGGTTTTGGTTTCTGAAGGTGGGTGATGTCATTTCTGTTTTTTTTCAAGGGAAGGTAGATGGCAATCTAAGTCAATGTATTTATTGATGGAGTTCTGGTTACAATGCCATGCCTCTAAGAATTCTCGTTCACACCTTTGTTTCACCTATCCTAGGGTGTGTGTGTTGTCCCAGTCAAAGTGGTGTCCGTCTTTGTCTGTATGTATGGAAACTAGTGATAGTGGGTCATGTCTTTTGGTGGCTACTTGGTTTTCATGTATCCTGGTGGCAAGTTTCCTGCTTGTTTGTCAATGTAGTGTTTTTTTACAGTTCTTGCATGATTTCTTGTAAATGACGTTAGTTTTGCTGGCAGTATCTAATAAATCCTTTAGGTTCATTAGTCACTGTTTACGTGTGTTGGTAGGTTTGTGGGCTACCGTTACTGCCAGCAAAACTAATGTCATTTACAAGATACCATGCACTACATCTGACAAACAAGCAGGAAATTTGCAACCAGGATACATGAACACCAACTAGTCACCAAAAGACATGATCCTCTAGTTTGTCACTAGTTTCCATACATACAGACAAAGGAGGACAATACACACATCCTGGGACAGGCGAAACAAAGACGCGCATGAGAATTCTGAGAGGCATGGCATTCTAATTGGAGCTCCATCAATAAACACATCGACTTAGATTCCATCTACCGTCCCTTGAAAAAAAGAACTGGAAAGTTATTGAATCTCATATCAGGATTTCTTCATCCATTGAATTTTAAATATAATGCCCAAGAATAATGGGGACTGAGGAACTGCAGCATTAAGTTTAATCATGAAGTTTTCCAATTAATATGAGAAATGGTCTGCATTTTCTCAATGCATAACAGTTATTGGGTGATTGAATCTACAAAGTTAAAGATCTTTAAATGAAAATGTAGATGAATATTTTTGGAAGTCATACTGTTTGCATATACTTTCTGACCTTGTGATGTGTAATCATTGCACTGATTCCATTCTTTTTGTTTTTTTGAAGGTGCTGTTGATGTGTGGAGCACAGTTCTTGCACGGGAACCAGTCCATCATTATCAGCATAGCCAGGAGGTACAGGCTATAGCAACGGCATCAGACAGTGCTGTAATTGCAACTTGCTCAGGTTATCAAGTAAGATTGGAATCCTGTGATGAGAAAGGATATTGGAGGAAAACACAGCAGTTCGAACTCCAAAAACTGGTGGGTTTGTGTTTCCATTGTATTTTTGCATTTCTCTTTGTATTTCATTTACCAGTCACTGCATTTAATGCATTCTGAGCTAATTCATTATCATAGATCCACAAAGTTTGACTCTCACAGTTATCCCTTGGATGCCTTAACATCTTTCGTGGGTTGAAGAATCCAAAGCAAGAACTATGATTAACCAATGAAACATATTTTGGAAAATAGATCAATACTAATAAAGCACAGTAATTATATTCAAAGAATTATGTTCAAAAATATTCAATTAACTTCAATTTACTTTGTGTGTGCATTAACCACTATTATGAACAAAGACCAATTTAACCAATCACAGACCATGTACAAATTGCTCTTTCAAGGCCAATTCATTCCCATCCTTTCAATAGGGAACCATTTAACTGTGAATTTTCAAGAAGGGTAACCATGTAAAATATCTCCCTAAAACTTCAGATATAATCACACAAAACTCCAAATTATTAATAAAGATTTACCTCTCTGGACAACAAATAATTCTTCCAGTAATATTGGAATTATTGCAATCATTTTAACTTATCCTCTAGTCAGTTGCTGGAAAAAAAGGCTAGTTTTGTGTTTTTCAACCATTTAATTGACAAAGCATCAACTACTTTTGCTATATTTTTGCTATATCCAAGTTAATGTAGTTGTCTGCCACTAAAGCAAAGATATAGATTCACTTAAGGATTTTAAGTCAATATTTAATCTGTTAAGAAACTGGAGGTATTGAGCTTCTGTTTCTTTTTCTGCTGCTCAGGTATCTTTTGTTGCGAGAGAGTTTGTACATGCCAAGTTATTGTTTTTTTTTCAAGCGAGACTTTTACACATGCTAGAATCTGAAATATGGCTTGGAAATTATGTTTGCACTTGTGCAAGTAGTATTGCTCGCATGGCTAGCAGCATTATTGAAGAAGTGCTGGATTAGTGGACAGCAGATGATAGAGAGAGGAGATTGATGCCAATTGAAAATGTGGTTGGGAAGTAATGTTTAATTATTGTTTACGGGCTGCAGGAAGGTCCTCGGGTCAATATTAGGACTACTATGTATCCATATTTATATTAATAACCGTGACTTGGATGCATAGGGCATAACTTCAAAATTTAAGGATGCCGCAAAGTGTGGATGAATTATGAGCTGAAGAGAATAGTAATCGTAACAGAAATTATGCCCTACAAATTCAACTTGGAAGAAGAAGGAAAAAGAAGTCACTCGAAAGAACAAAAAAGCCCTTGAGAAAAACTCAGACTCAGGAAGAGCTCTCTGGCAAGATGGGGTGTTATTTTGTGTCCTGCCTGTATTTATGCTCCATTTGAACCTTGGGCTATCCTTATTCATCTAAATCTATCATTATATCGCTCTTTTCTCTCCTTTCTTGTATGTTTGTCTAGCTTCCCCTTAAATGAATATAAGATGTAGGAGCAGTAGGCAATTCAGCCCCTCGAACTTGTTCCACTATTTAATACGATCGTGGCTGATCTCATCTCGGCCTCAGCTCAACTTTCCTGCCCACTCTCCATAACCTTTCAACCCATTACTAATTCAAAATCAGTGATTGGTAAGGAGATTAAACTTCAGTGAAGTGTGGGCTGATGTTGGGTCTTGGGCTTTCTCAGAAATGGAGAACAGCTCCAACCCAATATAGATCATCAGCAGAAAATAGGATAAAGGGCTACAAAGTGATGGTGTCAAGTGGCCTTTGTAGATCTGGATTACATTCAGTGAATAAGCAGGGCACAATCACTCTTCTGGAGACCAATTCTTCTGAGGAAAGAGAGAGGAGATATAATGCATAGCAGAAAGCCCTAACGTGTAATCATTGAAGTATCTAGTGCGTACATAAACTTAAGGCATACTACATCACTGAAGCAGGAAGGCAGTTTTTTTTTGATGAGGTTACCTATACTTTGTTTAAAGTTAGTTGTATGTATGTAGGAACTGAAAGAAATGTTTTTCACTATTAATAGATATGAGAAGCAAAATATCTCAACAGGTGGCCAGGAAGTTACACTTTCTACATTATGTGATTATGTATCAGAAATGGTTAACATAGAACATAGAACATAGAAGAATACAGCGCAGTACAGGCTCTTTGGCCCTCGATGTTGCGCCGATCCAAGCCCACCTAACCTATACTAACCCACTATCCTCCATATACCTATCCAATGCCCGCTTAAATGCCCATAAAGAGGGAGAGTCCACCACTGCTACTGCCAGGGCATTCCATGAACTTACGACTCACTGAGT
>NC_057734.1:35658342-35678038 GCF_004010195.1 Chiloscyllium plagiosum
TTAGCTACGTTGAATTCCATTTGCCACCTTTCTGCCCAGCTCTGCAGCTTCTCTATATCCTGCTGTAACCTGCCACGTGCTTCCTCACTGTCAACAACTCCTCCGACTTTTGTGTCATCCGCAAACTTGCTCACCCAACCTTCTAACCCCTCTTCCATGTCATTTATAAAAATGACAAACAGCAATGGTCCCAAAACAGATCCTTGCGGAACACCGCTAGTGACGGCACTCCATGAAGAAACTTTGCCATCAACTACTACCCTCTGTCTTCTTCCATCCAGCCAATTCCTAATCCAAACCTCCAACTCACCCTCAATGCCATATCTCCGTATTTTCTGCAGTAGCCTACTATGGGGAACCTTATCAAACGCCTTACTAAAATCCATATATACCACGTCTACCGCTTTCCCCTCATCAACCTCCTTCGTCACCTTTTCAAAGAATTCAATACGGTTTGTGAGGCACGACCTGCCCTTCACAGAACCATGCTGACTATCCTTGATCACATTATTCTTATCCAGATGTGCATAAATCCTATCCCTTACAATTCTCTCTAAGACTTTGCCCACAACAGAAGTGAGACTCACCGGCCTATAGTTACTAGGGTTATCCCTACTCCCCTTTTTGAACAAGGGAACCACATTTGCTATCCTCCAGTCTTCTGGGACTACTCCTGTAGACAAAGAGGACATAAAAATCAAGGCCAGTGGCTCTGCAATCTCCTCCCTTGCTTCCCAGAGAATCCTAGGATAAATGCCATCAGGCCCAGGGGACTTATCTTTTTTCACCTTTTCCAGGATTTCCAACACCTCTTCTCTACATACCTCAAAGCCATCCATTCTACTTATTTGTGACTCAGTATTCACATCGACGACAATGCCCTGTTCCTGAGTAAATACTGAAGAAAAGTATTCATTCAGTGTCTCCCCAATCTCTTCCGCCTCCACACGCAACTTCCCACTACTATCCTTGACTGGACCTATTCCTACCCTAGTCATTCTTTTATTCCTAACATACCTATAGAAAGCCTTAGGGTTTTCCCTAATCCTACCGACTAAGGACCTTTCATGTCCCCTCCTTGCTGCTCTTAGCTCTCTCTTCAGGTCCTTCCTGGCTACCCTATAACTATGGGAGTCAATTAATATCATAATTGACTCCCATAGAAAACCATTTTGTTTGGTATTTATTGACTTATCAAATTAGCTTATTGTAAGATGAAAATGTATTGAGAAACAGCCCTATAATCCTCATTTGCCTGCTTTAAAGATACTGAGTCACAAAATGGGACAAACATCAGCTCTTGAAAGGGTTATATTCCCTCGCAATGCTATCAGAAACTCCCAAAAACTCACAAGCACTTTCAGTTTTAGCTTTGATTTGATACAATTTATATATTCAACCAAGTTTTGTGCCATTTATTTCTTATTGTGCTTTTCTGTTTCTGTGTAGTTTTAATGACAAAATTAGTTTTTAGCACAAATGTTAAATGTGGACAGTGTAATATTTCAGCATAGCCAGATGAACATGGAAGCATTCTACAATCTATGTAATTTTTACTGCATTTCATTGTAATTACAGTTAATTGATTTTGTACCTCACAACAGTGCTGGTACTTTGAACACTTTGTTAGCTGTGAAGTGCTGTGGGACATCCTGTGGATGTGAAAGACACAGTGTAAATGCCAGTTTCCTTTCTTTCATGGCATACATGATAATTCATGATTGAACAATTTATTGCAAAGGAAATGCTTGCTTTTGAAGTGCCATTTTGTTTGAAACATTGAGTACTACAATTCTGAAGATTTGAACACTTTAAAGTATTTTTCTGTCCTGCCACAATTGAGTTGTTAATCTATCCCTTTCAAGTTAGCGAAGCCAGCAGCCTGGCTAAAACCAATGCACAATGAAAGCAGATATTATCAGTTCTTTTCCTTTAGTCATTGAGCAAAGTTAGCATTAAATTGAGAAAGGGGAAACAGAATATATTGTGTATTTTTGATAAAACCATGTGCAACACATTGATTAATGTGAGCCCACAGAGAACTATCTAAAAAGAATAAAACTCCAGTAGTGAAACCTTTCATTTAATTATAGAAGTCACTCATACATTTCTCTAATTATCAGGAATATCACAGGTGTTAGTTATCCCTCGAATCATTTAACCACGGTCACTCATTTAATCCTGCTGAGTTGCCATGACATCATTTTCTTGCCAAGAATTATTTTGGTTTGATTACCTAATGAGAAGAATATAAAGCTGGCTTTGTGCCAGTCTGGGTCTGTATTAGCACAGTTCTTTGATTTAGTATACAGAAAAAAGTGGTTAGATAAGACAAATAAAGAAATATCCACTGCATTTGGAAAGGCCAAAGGTGATACAGCAAAGCCTTAATTATCCACATAACCAAGATTACCTCAGTAAGCAGGTTAACTGCCAGATAATCAAGTCTCCCTGATTTACACCACAGATTGGTACTGTGAATTTTGAATGTGTTGTAGCCTGTTCTGCTGTTGTACTCCCATCTTTTGCTCTGTTTCTGCTGGCAAGGTTTACTTGTACCAGACAGCTGATCTGCCAGCCTAGACCTCTCCCATCTACCCGTTCATGATTGCAGCTGCAGGACCAATCATGAGCCCAAATGAGCAGGCCAAAATCAATATTGTTATGCTCAATACAACCTGCACATGGTGGCATTGGAAGATTTTTGAACAGACATTTTCGATATTTATTTTTTAAGTTGACAGCTCTGAGTTCAGTGGAAATTGCCAATAGGATAGCTTGAAGTGACTACATGTATCCTTCAGTGCCCATCTCTGTAAGCTGGTGGGAACGTCATCTGTGCTTCAATAGTAATTTTAGGCCAACTTTCTTGTGTGTGTTGAAGTGGGTGTGTGATTTTTTTTGAGCTGACAGATAAACTATTCTAATGCCAGCTGATCTTAGTGCTAGAAGAGTTGAATGGAGTTGAAATTAAACTAACACCTGCCAGTCTCTCATTATTCCATTATTCTTGAAAATAGTTAAGAGTTTGAATAATAGAGGTTATATAGTTTGAATGGGGGTTTAATTCCATTCCTAAAAAGCAAAACCACACGTGGGAACCATGTTTAGTTGATAATTTGATTTCTATTTTTTAGCTTCTGATTTAAAATATGTAATCCATAAAAATGTCGAAGACTCTTTTTATCTTGTTATTTTCCAGGTTAGCTATCTTCAACTTGTTCCAGGTGCTCCTGTAAATACAGATGGAAGTCAACCAGCAGTAGCAGCAGCTGAAGATACTGTTTACTTCCTCAATCCTGATGCAGAACCAAAGGCACTTCACTCCATCTATGGAAATACAGTGACCTGCCTGGATGTGTCCACTAATCAGCTTGCCTGTGGTGTCAAAAGTTTTGGTTGGATAATTAGCCACGGCAACAAGGTATTTATTTTCCTGGTTCTACAATGAATAGTCAATATTTAAGAAAGATGTCAATTATTATTATATTTAAAGATCTGACAAAAGTACTAGATAGAACATAGAATATTATACATGATAAACTAGAATACACTTTATGCTTGTACTTAGTGCTACATTTATGTTCCAACTTGTGTCTTGAATCATCTTAAACTTTTTTTGTTGGATTTAGATGACAATATTTTGCAGTATCTGTACTTTTAAGTAGTATTCCTGGGTGATGTGCAATTTCCATTTTGCTTCTTTGAAATCCTATTAATCTTATCTTTTGGTTTATTGCTATAAAAGTAAGCAATTCTTTTTGTAGTTTCAGGATTCGTGATTCATCAATAATTTTACTCGCTCCACATAAGGTACTTCATGAAATCAAACATAGAATTTAAGCAGAAATCAAACTTTTGCTTATATTTATATCCCTCATCCAAAATAGTGTTTTATTTTACATTTAGTTTTTAATTAACTTATAACCTATACTCAGACATAGAAACTAGGACTACTTTCATAGCTATCTGCTAATTTCATAACTATCTGCTACTCAGAAAATCTCAGTTAATTCTATGACAATAATCTAATTTTTTTTATACTCATACAGAGCTCTGGGACATGTTGCCACTGCAAATAAAATTATTTTTAAAAACCTTTTAAGTAAGGAGCAAATATCTAGTACTGTACTCTTAAATATATAGAGTACCAAAAACCTCTGAAGCTGGAAGTCCACACGAATTCGACGACACTATTATATAATAACGCTACATTCCTATAATTTCTAATCTTATAATCAGCCAAAAATTTTTAAATAACATTTCATACAAGGAGATTGAAGAAAAAGGGGAGGAATGAAAAAACAACTCACCAGTACTTGAATTTTTCTAATCTCCCAATTCTGTCATAATTGTGAAACAATTCCATACTAGTCTATGTTCATATGGAATTGGAGCAAGGATAATTTCCTGTGATTTTAGATTGTGCTTTGATTTTTATTGGACCTGGGCTTAAGTGTGTACACAAATATTGCCCAAGCAGGCACTGAGCTCCAGCAATAGATGTGAGTCGTTAGCTTAGTGATTGCATTGATTCTTTGGTTAACACTGAAGCTTTTGAAAACTATATATATATTAGTTAACAAATTGCATGTAATAACTATTCATCAGAATGCTTCATGAATAATGGATAATTATTGTCTGAAAATTAACACTGACATTTTTAGTGAATTCAATTTAGTCATATTTCCACATTCTGGGTATTGAGTCAGAATTGTATAGTGCAGAAGAATGCAGAAATGGATGACTTTAGATTCTAGTGAATATCGTTATTTCCAGTTCAAGAAGTTGATAATTATACATGTTCTGACCTTAATTCCCTTGATTTGGATGGGAATTTATTTCTTACAATAAACTAAATTCCAGTTTTAGCCTGAACTAGATAGTTTGACAAGATGGTTTTTTGGTTAGTTTTAAGTAGTCTGGTACACTATGGACTAAAGCAATACTAAATGGTGGGAACACTTAGCAGATCTGGCAGCATGTGTGGAGAAATAAAGTTAATAATTAAATGTTAATTATTTCTGTCTCCATAAATGCCACTGCATCTGCTGCATATTTTTCTGTTTTACGTTCAGATTTATACCATGCAAAATATTTGCGTTTGTATTATACGCACAGTGAATTCTCTCCATACAAAGCAGGTATAAAAAGATAATTGTTAGTGGTGTAACTTATGAACCCATTCACTCAATTCATAAATTTATAGAGATAAAAACTCCAAATGTCCATGAATTTGCTCAAAACTGTTGTGACTTTAAAACAGTAAGTGTGATGGGAAAAATGTTAATTGCAACAGTGCTCATTTTGTATACCCTGCATTATAATTTTCAAAATGTCACATTTTCTTCATCAACTGAGAAATCTTGAAAGCATAGTCCATGCTTAAATATAATTAATCCTGTAACTAAACTAAATTCGTTGTTATTGCGTTTCATACCTTATTTGTTACATAAACAATACTGAATGGCAAGCAGTTGATTACTGAATTTATCACATTTATAGACCTTTTAATGGGTTATACATCCCATATATAAATCATCCCCATATTTTACAATGATAAGAAGATAGCAATCTAAATGAAACAAATGTCAAAACCTATCAAAATTAACTTTCAGCAGTTAAGTAACTGCCACCTGGCTCAAAGTTAGTAATTCATGCTTGAGATGTATCTGTAATTGTTCCTGATAAATCTTCAGTCTCAGTGTTATGTTCTGAGGAGAGTAATTATCTTAGTCACTTTCAGTTACTACGATTAGGCTGCCACTTGATACATGTTGCCATTTGCACAACGAGATTAATGAGTGCAACATTACTACAGATTTATAATGAAATTACTTGCAGCTAAGTGCATTTACCAAATATACATTGTAAAACTTTCCTTTCTTTTCCCCACTATATTTATCTTTGGATATTCTCAATTACCCTTTCTAAATAAAATGACCAAGTGAATTGGGCTATGAGGAGATGTCCATTTTACTGACGAACTAATGTCATCCTTATTATTAACCCCGAGCTAATGAAATTTTCATATAGTCATAGAGATGTACGCATGGAAACAGACCCTTCGGTCCAACCCGTCCATGCCAACCAGATATCCCAACCTAATCTAAAGTCCCACCTGCCAGCACCCGGCCCATATCCCTCCAAACCCTTCCTATTCATATACCCATCCAAATGCCTCTTAAATGTTGCAATTGTTCCAGTCTCCACCACATCCTCTGACAGGTCATTCCATACATGTACCACCCTCTGCGTGAAAAGGTTGCCCCTTAGGTCTCTTTTATATCTTTCCCCTCTCATCCTAAACCTATGCCTTCTAGTTCTGGACTTCCCGACCCCAGGGAAAAGACTTTGTCTATTTATCCTATCCATGCCCCTCATAATTTTGTAAACCTCTATAAGGTCACCCCTCAGCCACCGACGCTCCAGGGAAAACAGCTCCAGACTGTTCAGCCTCTCCCTGCAGCTCAGATCCTCCAACTCTGGCAACATCCTTGTAAATCTTTTCTGAACCTTTTCAAGTTTCACAACATCATTCCAATAGGAAGGAGACCAGAATTGCATGCAATATTCCAACAGTGGCCTAACCAATGTCCTGTACAGCTGCAACATGACCTCCCAACTCCTGTACTCAATACTCTGACCAATAAAGGAAAGCATACCAAACGCCGCCTTCACTGTCCTATCTGCCTGCGACTCCACTTTCAAGGAGCTATGAACCTGCACTCCAAGGTCTCTTTGTACAGCAACACTCCCTAGGACCTTACCATTAAGTGTATAAGTCCTGCTACGATTTGCTTTCCCAAAATGCAGCACCTCACATTTATCTGAATTAAACTCCATCTGCTGTGCAGTTTGCTTGTGTTTATCACCAATCAGAATTTAAATGGCAATTACTGATAAGTTTAATAAGTAGTAGGACAAGATCAAAAGATCTTGTCAAGTTGGGTACAGCTTTCTCGATACAAAATGGTATGAGATTAAACTCTGAGATTTTGATTTAGAAATAAGCTGTCACAACTGTCAAGTGACATGTGTCCAGGAAGGTCGTATTAGCTAAATTGTCTTTTCTTTTTTGTCATCTACGATACCTTGCTTTGACAGTTGTGATGGTTTATTCCAAAACACATCAAAGCTGTTTAACCTTGCACGACTACAAAGAGTTTTTATTTAATGAAAATCATCTGTAGGGCACAGAATCTTTCACAGGTTGCTGATAGATTTTGGAAATAAGCAAGTGCAATAACATTTTATTCAAGGTGAAAAAGGGCATAGGAAACATTTCTTCTACTTTGACCATTCATTATTGTTTAATACTTGGACATTTAAAAAAAGCCTACAGAAAGTTTTCCTTCATCCATTCAGTCTTAATGATGCTTGCTGTGCTTGAGTCGTGCATGTTAGCTGTAGACATGTTATGGAAATTGTGCTGTGGGCACTCTGTGTAGGAGTTTGGATTAAAGGTGCATAATCATTTGGATTCGCCTTTGAATGTATGATGCTTCCGCTCTACAAGGAGCAGGCTGCATTCAAACCTATTGCTAATTGTGAAAAGGCTCAAAAAGACTTTGGTGCAGAACGTTTCTGGCTTACATTTTCGATTTTTAACTGGTCATGTATGTATAAAAGTGAGCGGAATGATGCACTGAAATCCCTTCCTGCCTGCTTTTCAATTTCTACCTAATAAAATTCAGCATTCCTACATCAATTTTCACACTTTAGCAGATGCTAACTTTTTTTTGATGGTGTTGTTTCCTGCACTCACCTTTAACTGTATAGCTTAATTGACTTTACTTCCAATTTCCATCCTCTCGTGTCTTCACATGCTCTATCTGATTTTACCCTTACCTCCTTGACTTCTCTGCTGCCATTTCAGGAAATGTTAACTAACGCTTGACCCCTGCAGTTAGCTTAATTGCACTTCTTCACACCTCACTTCCTCTAAGGATTCTGTTCCATTGTCCTAGTTTATCTATCCCTCTATTTCTCTTGTATTTGTTAGGACAAGGCAACCTCCTACACTAACACTGGAGGTATGTTCAGGATTTCTCACACCTCCCAGTACCAGGTTGATAATGGCCCACAATAGTGCACAATGCATTTCATGTGCCCCTGCTTCATTCTTTCTCTGCTTCTGAAAGCCATGATAGGGTTCACCTTGACCTCAACTTCCATGCCATCATCCCACAAATTAAAAGAAGGTCCAACCTCAATTATTTCTGACATCTCCAGCATGATGCTATACGGGACATCTTCCGTATAGCATCCTTCTCTTGCAATATTCCAAAGGGAGTAAGTAACTCTCAGGGCCCAATCTTCAGACACTCCCAACAGCTTGTCCCTTTCCTATGGCATCTTTTCATCCAACTGCAGGAAATGTAACATCTGACCATTAACCTTCTGTCTTCTTATCATCCAATGTATTGTTTCCTGTCCTCATTGTTCCACTATCCAGATGAACCTTTCTGCCATTAGACCTCTGTGCAATATTGTTAAAGGCCAAAGCATTCTAAGCAATCAGTTTGTGTTCTTTTGTCCCTAAATTCCTTTATTATTCATCCACAGTGTGTGGGAGGTCCAACTTCCAGTTTGGCTGTGCTGCAGTGGTCCTCCTATACTTTTATCATGATCATGTCATGATAAAATTTCCCTTAATGTGCATGATTATTGAGTAGCAACAGCTTTGAATAAATTGCTTATTAATTTACAAATATGAAGCCTTTATCGGACCACCAAAATATTGCAAACAATTCTTTTTCAAATAAAACACACATCTGATTTTAGATGTGTTTTTTCCTGCAAATGGTCATCACAGTCCATTTTAAATAAAGCATTTACCTTTGCCAATAGACTTCCTTGTTTTAAAATCTATCACCACGATACATCACCATACCTTTTCACCTTGTCACATTTGCCAAGTAATTAGGACCAATGGATTTAAATGGAGAAGGAAGATCTAAGAGCATATTTGAGTACAAATAGACAAGGTATGAATCCTATACATTTGGCTTGGGTTATTGGCCTTGCCTCCTTTAGGCCCATTTTTAATTCAGCAGTGATGTAGTCATTGAACTGTTTGACTGAGAATGTTATTGAAATTTTAATTGGAAACTAAACACTATCAAGGAATATAGTTAAAATACAATAAAACAATTTATTTTAATTTTTTTAGAGGGAAGTCAATAACTTAATTTACTGTGAATGTATTCATCATTCTAATTTGTGCAAATGGATTACATTTTAGAAAAGCTCCCTGCTAATGTAAACAGAGTGAATGATAAGCTGGTGTAAAACAGACAGAGTTGGAGTATTGGGACAAGGAAATGGGATGTCAAACTGCAGGGCAATTTAGTCAAATTTTAATCATGTAACTTACAACTGTTTTGTTGAACTTTCACTGAGCAACCAGATTTGGGAACTCTCTCTTGTGGGATGACATTTATGCTATCTAAGAACACACAAACACAATTAGCCTTTCAAGACAAGATAGGAAAAGGTTTTAAGGACTTTGAGATTTTTATGGGAAGCTTAGATTTGCAATTTCAGTTTCTTGCATCCAATTGCAAAAGTACAATTTTCCAAGTTTAGAGTGTTCGCTGAATAAATGGAAAATATTGTCAAAGACAAGTTTACAGTGGATTGTGTAAAGTCAGTAGAGATGCAGTGGTAGATATTTAAGGAAATACACAGGGCAGATATATGTCAACAAGAAAGAAAAATTCCAAGGGGAGGACTTTCCATCCATAGTTAAACATGACAGTTAAAGATAGTCTCAAACTATAGTATAATCGTGCAAAAATTGACTACAAGATTAAAATGAGGGGAAAGTTAGAGTTGGAGAGAGATCACAAAATGAAAACTGATTCTCTAGGAAGTGAGATTGGGGAATCAATAATGGAACATAATAGCAAATGAACTGAACAGGTATTTTGCATTTGTCTTCACTGTAGAGGATACAAGTAACATCCAAGAAATAACTGTAAATGAAAGAGAGGAAGGAATTCAAGAAAAATTACAGTCACCAGGGTGGTAGTACTGAACAAATCTTTGGAATTGCAGGCTGACAAATGCCCGGTCCTGATGGCATCAACTCAGGGTCTCGAAAGAAATGGCTCCTGCTTCTCGGATGCTGCCTGACCTGCTGTGCATTTCTAGCACCACTCTAATCTTGACTCTTGCTGTGATAGTTGTTATGTTAGGCTGAATTTTGCAAAATTCTCTATATTTTGGGAAGATTTCATTAAATTGAAAAATAGCAAATGTAATTCCTTTGTTTGAGGAGGGAGAGACGCGGAATGTTCAGGCATGCTGTGTGTAGCCCTCAGGCTGTGGGTTGGCAACCCAATCTAAATGGTTAGAGAATGCTGAGATTGGGATGCCCTAGTGCATAAGTTGTATATTGTTAGTATGCAGGGTACAGCAGGTAATTAGGAAAACTAATAGAATGTTCTTTCTTATTGTAAGATAGATTGAATAAAAAGTGAGGATGTTATATTTCAGTTACACAGAACATTGGTGAGACCACATCTGTGTTTAGTATTGCTCTAGTATTGAAGGAAGGGTGTGAATGTTGAAAGCAATCCAGAGGAAACGTTCTAGATGAATACCTGGAATGGGTGGACTGCCTTATGAGGCAACGTTGAACAAGTTAGACCTATATTCACTGGACGTTCAATGACTAAGAGATGACTTGATAGAAACATGTAGGATTCTGAGAGGTCTTGACAAGGTGGATATAGAAAAGATGCTTACTTTTGTATGAGAATCTAAAACTGGGGGTTACAATTTAAAAATAAGGCACCACCCATTTAAGACAGGATAAGAAGAAATGTTTTCAAACAGTGGGTCATCAATCTCTTCCTCAAAAGCTGTGGAAGCAGAGTCTCTGAATATTTTTAAGGCAGAGATAGAAAGATCTGGATAAGGAAAGGTGTGTAAAGCTATCAGAGGTAGGAAGGAATGTAGAGTAATCAGATCGGCCATGATCTTACTGAATGGCAGAGCAGTCTTGAAAGGCTAAGTGACTTACTCCTGCTTCTAATTTGTATGTTCATACATTCACATAGTGATTAAATTGTTTTGTACAGATTTATGACCATTTCTTTCTAAATGTACAGATTAAAATGAGACAAAGTGTAATTTAGAAGTTCAAACTTACTTCCAAAATAGATTTTGATTCTTAACCCAATAGCATTTCATACCACTTCTTTTTACCTTAACCCAAATAGTTCTATTTTTCTCAATGCAAAAAAAAAGCCGTGTAGGTAAACATTGGATCATCTGTTCCATATCTTGTGAGGATGTTGTGTTAATGGCTGCTTCGGAATAGCGCTGTTTAACTGGATTGAGATTTTTGATTCTAAGTATGTGATTGGATCAAGTAGATTTGCATATCCAATGAAATGGCTATGTTTCCACACAGCTGCTGCTAGGTCAGGTTGGTTCAGGTGCCTGGATCATCCTACAGGGAAAAATTAGGGAATCACTGACATCACTTTGATTATCAGGCAGCACAATATTTACTAACTCTGTTTAGCACATGGTTGTGTTTATTTTCTAAAAATGAATCTCTTCATCATAATAAGAGAGCATAAGACTAATTCAAATGTGGGATAATTAATTTTCTGTTAGAAAAGGTCTCAGCACAATATAACATTCATTGGAGGAAAAAATGTAACTTCTATTTTTATGTAAAGTGTTACACACCAAAATAGTTGGGGAAATTTTGCAGTCATTGCAGTTAAATCTGATTCAATTTAGTTACAATTTAGTGCCTCAAGATCTACAGTTCTGTGCTTTATCCTTTTCTTTCTTTGTTACCTTTTCATTCATCTCTTTGGCTAACCCTATATCTCATCCCAGCTCTTGCCTAAAAGAGCAGGTAGACAACTGATTATCAGTACTGAGTCAATATTGCTTTGTGACCAAAAATGTGATCTGCTATTTTTGCATCTCAACTTGACACTGCCCTGAATAAATTGATTATATAGCCGTCTCCCTGTGACACAAACTTCAAAGGATGGTGTCCCTGAGCCCCTAGGTCCCCCTGTTCTCCAACACTCCACCCCCTCCCCATCTCCCTGTGACGGTAACTTCAAAGGATGGTGTCCCTGAGCCCCTAGGTCCCTGAGGGACTGAGTTCCGAAGCCACAATATCATGCTGCAACTGTACAAAACGCTGGTGCGGCCACACTTGGAATATTGTGTACAGTTCTGGTCCCCATATTTCGGGAAGGATGTGGATGCATTAGAAAAGGTGCAGAGATGAGTGTGGGTTTCACTGTTGATCAGCTAACGTATTTAATGATAAATGGATCCCTTTGAAAAAGAAGAAATAAAAAAATGTACTAGAAATACATAATACCACTGAAAAGGTAGATATGTATTCAGGAAATTTATTTTTTGTTAGTTTTAATTTTGCATTTGTAGATCATAATCTATACCCAGGCTAAAGCAAGGTCAGTGCAAAGAAGAATAGTCTGTTTGGCGCTAGTACAATAGAGTATGATCAGAAGCATCTGCCGCAAATTTAACTGATAGATGATTTGGCATCTATTCAAATATTACATCATTTAAAATAAGAGTAAAACCGCTCTTCAATTTGCCATGCATTATTCATATACAAGTTGCTTTGTTATTCCTCCTCACCATTTACTGTATGAATTATTTCATGATTTTTGCTCCCTGGACTGTACTTCAGAAAGTCATTGCAGACTCATCAACTATACTTCAGTAGATCTCTGATCAGTCTTCTGTCTAATAACAATGACAATCACAGTTACTATTTTTCTAAATTTATATTTCATATGAAGCATCTCTATGTCCCAGGGTAAACTTTTTTTTTATATAAGCAGCTGCCATGTTGTAATATTTACCCTTTCTAAGATCCCAGCTGCTTGATATTCAGGGATTACAAAAGCCAGCAAACGTCAATGATTGGAGATAATTAAAGGTACATTGGTGCATCACTTGGGAATTTTCAGACAGAATTTATTCCAGGAACAACCAGATTCAAGATTTCCACTACCACACTACGCCATTACCTGGCACAGAATGTTCTAACTGCAGTAGATACAGTGTTACTTTAGCACAATTTTTATTTTGTATCTAGTTACAAAATGATCAGTATGAAATATCAAATACAATAGGTTTGGAAATACTGTGAAAACAAAAAAAGTGTAACTTTGAAGGTAAAGTAATATTTTGAAAGTAAATTACTTTCAAATAACATCAAGATGAACAGCAAGAGCTTCTTTAAATATAATAAAAGTGCATGTCCCTTGGAGAATGAGGCTCGGACATAAAGGGGAACCAGGAAATGGCAGAAACGTTGAACAAATACTTTGCATCAGTATTCATAGTAGAAGTCACTAATTACATTCCAAATATATGAAATAATCCAGGGGCCAAAGGAGATAAGGAATTAAATATACTAATGATCAACACAGAAAAAGTACTAGGAAAACTATTGGGGCCAAAAACCAATAATTCTCCTGGATTTTATTGAATGCCAAGATATTAAAAGAAGTATGTACAGAGATGATTGGTGCACTGGTAGCAATCTTCTAAGGATCTTTAGATTCTGGAAAAGTCCCAGAGGACTGGAAAACTACCATTGAACCACCTTTTATTTTGAAGCGAAGGAGACATAAGAAGTACCTATAGTCAGTTAAATTAACATCTGTATTGTAGAAATATTAAAGCAGTTTAAGGATATGGGGTATGTCATTTAGGACTGAGATTAGAAGTTTCTTCACTCAGAGTGATAAGTCTGTGGAATTCTCAACCACAGAAATCTGTTGAGGCCAAAACATTGAATATAATCAAGAATGAGTTAATTATGGTTCTTAGAGCAAAAGCAATTAAAACATTTGGAGAGGAAGTGGAAACCAGGTACTGAGTTCAGTGATCAGACATGACAATATGAGTGTACTGAATGGCTGATTCCTCCTATTGTCGATGATTCTATAAAAAAATGTAATAGCAAGCATTTACAAATACACAATGCGACCAAAGGTTCACATGGCTTCACAAAGGGAAAATCATGCCTGACAAATTTGTTAGAATTCTTTGCAAAGGTAACAAACAGGATCGATAAAGGAGACGTAATGGATCTCATAATATATTTGGATTTCAGAAGCTGTTTAATTAGATATCACACATTGGGCTACTTAACATTAAAAGTGCCCATTGCGTAGGAGGTGGCACATCAGCATGAGTAGAAGATTGGCTTACTAATATAGAAGACAGGGTTGAGGCAACAGGGACATTTCAGGATGTCAACTTGTAACTTGCTAGAGTGCCATCGGGATCAGTGCTGGGCCATAGGCAACATGTATTAGTAATTTGAATGGGGAGAGTTAATGTACTATAGATAGGTTTGTACAAAAGTAAATGGGATGGCACAAAGAGTCTGCAGGGGAATATAGACGCTAAGTGGATAAGTAAACACTTGACTGGTAGAAAATAATGTGGAAAAGTATAAGGTTAAGTGCTTTGACTGGAAGAATAAAGGAGCTTAATATTATGTAAATAGACAGAGACTGCAGAAAGCTACAGCAAAGAGGGATTTAGGAGTCCTTGTCCATAAATTTCAAAGCTGGCATCCGTGTACAGCAGGTAATTGGGAAGGACAATGGAGAAATTGGCCTTTGTTTCAAAGGGAAAGGAATAGAAAAATCAGGAAGCCTTGCTAAAACTATACAAGATACTGGATAGATCACACCTGGAATACTGTGAACAAACTTTGGTTCCCTTATCTAAAGAAAGATATATTGGCATTGGAGGCAATCCAGAGAAGGTTGCCCAGGTTGATCCTGAGAATAGAGGGACTGTCTTGTGAGGGCAGGTTGAGTAGGTTGAGCCTGTATACTCACTGGAGTTTAGGCAATCTTATTGAAGCAAAGAAGAATCTCTGGCTACTTGACAGTGTAGATGTGGAAAGGTTGTTTCCCCTTGTGTAAGAGCCTAGGACCAGAGGGTGCAATCTCTGATTATAAGCCCACCCATTTATGACAGAGATGAGGAGGAATTTCATCTCTGAAGATGGTGAAACTATGGAATTCTTTACCACTCCTTCTTGTGGAGCATGGAGTGCAGACATTTGCAGCTATGTCCCTTTCAACTCTAGTTGTTCAGCATTTCCTTTTCGAGGAAATATTTAACAACAGACTTAGAAAGCTCTTCATTCCATCTAGCTTCTATGGAATGGTGGAATTCAACCAAATCCAGCAACACAATTTAGATTATTTCCATGTGAATGTTCTGTTTGTTTATCTCATGAGTACCTCAGTAATGAACACATGTTTCATGGCATAAGTATTTGAAAACTACTTTCTGTGGTGATCTGAAATTTATAGAAATATTGATCTCCGCTAAGCATAGCAAGGTTGAATGGTTAAATCATGAATCAGGTGTGGCAGTATTCTAAGTTTTTGTTTTTCTTCTACATTTACCATTTTTTACAATTAAGTATTTATCCATTTGATAGATATTGCCTATAACAAACATAAATAAGCCTATTTGCATTTGTTATTTAACTCAATTATGTGCAGCAAAAACTATAGAAAAGGGGAAATTGTTACATACTTAAACATAAAAACTTATTGGGACTGCCTTTTATAAAATGGAATAATTTCTGCTAATGCAAGACTTGGGGACTATAAAAAGAATAGAATTGTTTTTTGATTGCCTCTCCTAATTCTTAGCTCTGCAGTTACCAAAAGAAAGCCTCCTATGTTGCATACGCATGAACAGTTAATCACCCGCACAAACATGTACACATTACTTAATTTGTCTCTTTTTTTGTGATAATGCTGGTGCAATTATTGCTAGAGATGGAAATCTCTGTATTAGAAATTGTAAAGCTAATGAATTTTATTCTCCATATGCAGAAGGGTAAATATTTTACACAATTGCAAAGAAATTGTCAGCTAATTAGCATAGATACACAGCTGAATTAAATTTTAACAAGAATATCACAAAATAAAAATTCAAGTTATCTTTAACTTCCAGCACTTCAGCACTTTGACACATTAAATTTTGCAACCATTTCTTGTCTCATTATGAAAGAATAATCAATCGTAAGTCATCTCTATTACTTGAAGAGTAAGTTGGAATATCTATTGTATTAGATTTGTGAATCAATCTTGAAGCAATTCTTTTGATTCTGGTTCCATATGTGACTTTGCATGCATGTTGTATATCACTGTTGTTCCAACTTACATGGACCTGTTCTTTTGGTTGGACAGGACATGTCCAGAGATGTAATGGAGCAGTCTGTGACATTGGCTGTCAGACATATTTCTGTAAATTTGATATGTCAGACTATTGGTTGACTGGCCTGAGCTGAGTCAGTTTTGATGATCACACCACAGACACTGGCCCGGGTGTGCTATTGTAGTTTCTACTACTTAAGTTGACGCTGGCTGTTCCATCGGTTTTATTTTTATTCCACTTTTTCTTTGTAGTGTGATACCACTGAGGAGATGCTTGGCATTGCTGAGGATAGTTAAGAGTCAAAAACTTTGGTGTGGGTCTGGAGTTGCATGTATGACAAATTAGATAAGGACTGCAGAAATTTCCTTCAGTGAAATATCAAAAAGATCAAAGTGATAGTTTTAAGCCCCTGTCATTGTCTTAATTTATAATGATTTCATCCTCTGCTAGACCACTGAACCAGACCATAAATAACATTGGAGTCCTGTTTATCCAGAAATCAGCTTTATTTTATCTATCACCAGCTTTATATGTATCCTTTACAATATTTGTGTCATCTTTTAGTCAGTCTCCCATTATTCACTCAATTATAACTCCAACTTAGGCAGTCCTCACTGATTTTCATTGACGTTCTATTCACCACTAAAATGTAGCTCTATACTGTCCTGTTGAATTCTTCTCTCTTGCAATTCTGACATTTCTTATCATCCCATCTCTTCTTGCCTTCTGTTAGTTCAAAAATTAGCCAATTGAATCAGCTCTAATCTCTGCAATTCACTCAACCCCTCACCTCTTCCACCATCCAGCTTTTTCAATCACTTTTTCAGTCACTCTGCTTATATTTTTATGCCTTTTGATTCTATCCACTGACTGCACCACTCCATAAAATTTCTGAATATGTTTACTGTATTGAAGTTGTTCTTCAAATATGAATACCAGAAACAGGCCATTCAGAATAATTGAGCCATGTTGGTGGTGCTGCTTCATATGAGATTCCAACTACCTCTCAATATTAAGCCTGTCATCATATCCTCCTAATCCTTGTGGAACAATGCTTGCCATTTCATAGACTTATAGAGATGTACAGCACAGAAACAGACTCTTCGATCTAACTTGTCCATGCCGATCAGATTTCCCAACCCAAACTAGTCCCACCTGCCAGCACCCATATCCCTCCAAACCCTTCCTATTCATAGACTCATCCAGATGCCTTTTATAGGTTGCAATTGTACTAGCCTCCACCACTTCCTCTGGCAGCTCATTCTATACATGTACCACACTCTGCGTGAAAAAGTCGCCTCTTATGTCTCTTTTATATCTTTCCCCTGTCACCCTAAATCTATACCCTCTAGTTCTGGACTCCGCCCCACCGTAGGGAAAATACTTTTTGTCTATTTATCCTGTCCATGCCCCTCATGATTTTATAAACCTCTATAAGGTCACCCCTCAGCATCCAATGCTCCAGGGAAAACCAGCCTCAGCCTTATCTTTAACAACTGCTCTCTGTTCTGTATTTAGTTTTAGCTCTTCTCTGCGACTGGTCTCCTGACTCCACATATCTGATTTAGTTATGAATCTATCATGCTGTATCTTTTCAAAGTACTTTTGAAAATCCAAATTATATTTTGTCTTCTCAATTTTTCTTGTAGTATTTCCTTTCTGTTATATCAAAGTATTCAATAAGGTTTATCAATCTTAATATGTTTACCATATTTAAGTTGTTCCCCTTTCAAAACCATGATGAGCTTTTCTTTATCATATTTGAAATTTCTAGAAGTTTTTTTCTGTTTTATCAATGAGTAAGGATTTAATTATCTTTTCTAACACTGACCCTAGAGTTCCTTCGATTTGCTCTATCTCCCTTTAAAACATATAAATCAATTACCTGTCTACAGGTTTTCTAGCACTATTTATGTTTCCTATTTATGTTATATCTGTGTAATAGGGCTTCTGATTTCTCCCCTCAAGCTTATGGATGGATATAGAGTAGTTCCATTGTTTCTAAGCTTGATCAGTTCATGAATTATCCCCCCCAGCTCTCTCTCTTTTTTGCTTAAGTGTCTTCATGTTTCTTCTAATGTCAGGTCCACCATGTTAATTTCCCTAGTATATATGCTAAAATTATTCCTGACTTTATTATGTATGTGGCCCATTTCCTAACGTGAGCTTTGTTTTGTTATTTTCTTTTTATAGAATGTTTTATAGTTTCTTTTTATATTCCTGAGTAACTTTATTTTGTAATATATTTTGCCTTCCAGTTTTCTTTTAATCTTCTCTCTTTACCTTAGTATTCCCATTTCTCATGGCCTCCTTTGATATCAATGTACTTATCATATACATTTTTTATTCTTCTATGACGTGTCATTTTTGGCTAGTATGTTCCTGGAATTTTGTGTGATGTATTTGTATTGAACTCTGTGTCACTTTTTCACATGTTTCTCATTCCCATTATTTGCCCGTGTTTGTCAGTAAATCTTTAGTTTATTTTGTCTAGTTCTATTCTTCTGAATGATATTTTATCAATTTATTCCAAATTATTATCTCTCTTTTCTTATTGTCAGTCTTTACCTTAAAAGTCATCATTGTATCTTTGTAGATTTCTGTCTGTAGTTCTCCAGTTTTTAATTGAGACGCTATGTACATTACTGTAAAGGCAGTTTATTTAATCTTTTAGAAGTTGTTCCTTTAATTATTATCAGTCCTTTTACAGCTAATATTAACCTTGTTAATTACCTAGATCTGACTTGTACTCGCATCTACTTTTATCTTTAAACACGTTAATTTAGTAAGATCCCCACTCTATCAACAGACCTATTTCTCCTTTTTCCTTTTGAACTGGAAACTCTGCAGTTCAGACAGAGCCCATCTATTTAGTTCATCTCCTTCTTGTTCTAGTACTGGTACCAGCATCCAATGAACTCGAACCCCTTCTTGGCACACCAAGCATATTCCACCATCCACACCATTCACACAGTCACATTTTTGATCTGCAAATTTCTTTGCCCAGTATCATGAAGTTCTCCAATTTAATTCTTAACTTCTGGTATTTCTTTTGCAGCACCTCACCCTTTCCTTGCCTGTGTTATTTGTCCCTTTACAAATTTGTTTTCACTTGCTCCAGGATGTCCTTAGTTTTTGCAAGAGGTAGACAACGGTACTTTTCTCACTCGCACTCATGACTGTAGGGAGGATTCTATCAATCCCCCTAATTATCTCATCCCTTGACTCCAGTCTTTCTGTTCTGATCACTCCCTCCTTCTCTCCCTCCCCACCCCACCAACCACATGGGTCACTGAACCTCTGCCCTTATTCCTTACTGTCTTCTGTACCACCATGCCATGGTTTTTTTTTTAATAGATATTTTTATTAGAAATTTAACATTTTTACAAGTTTACAAAAATAAACAAAACTCTCAGATATAAACATTGATATACAATTAGCTCAAATATACAATAGCCAAAATTTAACAAAAAAA
>NC_057734.1:35682576-35738179 GCF_004010195.1 Chiloscyllium plagiosum
AATTTCTCGGTCGTGCTTCTGCAGCGCGGCCGAGAGCGACTCCCAACGATTTCTGGATTTGACGATAAAAGCATCGATCTTCGAGTCAAGCTTGGAAAGCATTTCTGCAAGGCTTGCTACTGTTGGTCAGTCCCCCGGGGCGGCTGTGGACGCCTCTGCTGCAGCTGGAGAGGGTGGGGGAGGGGTTCCTGCTTGCTGAGAGCTGCGGGCTCCCTTCCCTTTAGTCATTTTAACTAAGGATTAAGTTGTTTAAGTGTAATATTACACAACTAATTGAGTTACTAAACTATTATAAATGATTTATAAATGATTTGGTGAGCTTGGTAGGGGGTAGGTGACCCACTGTGCCCAAGTCTTGGGAGGAGCACTATAGACTCAGTCTTACTGGGTCGCCGCCATCTTGGATCCCCCCACCATGCCATGGTTAACATTTCAGTCATTAATCCTGAATGACTGCATTCTTACCTTGATGAGTAGCAACTACACTGTATCTACAGGTCAGTACCAGTATCACTACTTGCTGATATATAGTCATACACTTTATATCTTGCACCTGAATTTTCCTCTATGTTATGACTGTTGTTTGGCAAAAAATACTTAAAAATACTTTTCCCTAGTTATGCAATGAAGTGACTTGAACTCGTATACCAACTGAAAACCTCTGTGCCAAATTCATTTAAGCCAGGCAATCCTGGAGAGTATTACTGTCCACACGCTCCCACATATTACAGTTTCAACATATTGCCGACACTTCAATTTCTCCTTTTTATTTATTTATTGATGGCTATTAATGTAGTTACAAATATAATGCAAGTTCTTGAGCTCTAATTTATACATAATAAATGGCTGTAACTTGATTTGCGATTCATTTGTACCTTGTCTATTTATTACCTTCTTTATTTTGTTTTCTCAATTCCTATTTATTACTTGTGTGCACCAAACAATAAACACTTGTTGTTAACAGAGATATTCGTGCCTCCAGTCGTGTTAGGGGTGTATTGAATCCTTCAACATCCTTTTCAGTGGGTATTAATGTCTCCAGTATTGTGACAGGACATATTGATATCACCTTTAGCATTGGTACTATCTCATTTACTTTAAAGCCTTCCACTGAAATCAGCAGTGCCAGCAGCACGTTTGTTTGCCTTGTTTTCTTTCCAATGCAAGTCTATTTTGCCAAATAAAAAAAATCTAGCATTGTCCTCCTGTGAGCTTCAACATACATAGAACATCCAACCTTTTATAATTATTATAATGCTATTTTAAAATAAATTTTCCCCCACCTGAGCACTCGTGATATTTTCTATTTTGAGAGCTTTATCATTGTTTCCTTTTGTTGACAATGACATCATGATGCTGTAACAGTCCCCATATTTCAATTGACAAATGATATCTGTCTCACATTTCATCAATAGGAACACAGCAGCAGGAATAGGCCATTCAACCCATCTGGCTCACTGTACTATTAAATATAATTGTGGATGATCAAACACTTCAATGCCTACTAACGACACTTTCCCCATAACCCTTAATGCCATTGGTAATCAGAAATGTATTATTCTGTACTTTAATATTACTCAAAGTTTGTGCTTCCAAAGCTCTGAGGGTAGAGAATATCCACAGTCTAATTCTATCTGTATTTTAGTTGATCAGCTGTTACATCAAACACCTATTAAATCATTAGGAACAGTGTATCACTTTGTTGTTCTCGCTGATATAAATCATACAGTGCAACTGTCATTTTTGGAAAAGAAATTATTTAAGCAGGTTTATTTTTAGAATTATTAAAACTGTTTACAACTTTTAACACTAAGAAAATACCCACAAGAGATTTTCAGGCTTTATTTCTAGTTTCCACTAGCTGTAGCTCAAAAATAATATAGTGAACCTATGAAATACCCATTTAAAGTCTGGAAACGAGTTTCTCCTAAATCATTAATTGGTTCCAGCACAAGAGGCCATTTGGATTTTTATAAATGAGTCACTCTTTGTAAGAACAGCTCAGTTAATCCCACTTCTTTGTCCTTTCTCTGAAGTTCTGCAATTTGATTTCTCTTCAGTTACTTAGCCAATATTCGTTTGAAAATCACAATTAAATCTACCTCCACCACACACTCAGACAGCAGATTTCATACCATAACTATTCACTATCATTCACCTTAAATTGATGTCTCTGATTCTAGATCCTGCCTACAAAAGGAAATGTTATCTTGAAGTATGATGTCATGATTTTAAATGCCTCTATCGAATCTTATCTTAGTCTTCCATTCTCAAAGGAGAATAGTCCCAACTATGTTAGGCATAATGTCAGCACACCTAAAAATGAGGTGTCAACTTGGTGAAGCCACAAAACAGGACTACTTGCATGCCAAACAGCATAAGCAGCAAGTGATAGAGCCAAGTGATTCTATGAGCAATTGAATGTATCTAAGCTGTGCAGTGCTGCATATCTCGTCATAAATGGTGGTAGAGAATTAAACAACACAATAGAAGAGGAGGAGGCTCCATAAATATGGCCAACCTTAATAATGGGGGAGCCCATTATCAGTGCAAAAGCTAAGGCTGAAGCATTTGCAATAACCTTTGACCAGAAGTGCTCGACCTCCTTCAGAGGCTCCCAGAATCATAGATTCTTGTATTCAACTAATTCAGTTCACTCCATGTGACACAGTTGGAGATACTGTATGCTGTGAGGGCTAAGGGTACTAACAAATTCAAAAAGTAGTACTGAAGACCTGTGCATTAGACCTTGCCATGCATGTAGCCAAGCCATTCCAGTACAGCCACAGTCCTGGCGTCTCGCTGAATGATTGGAAATTTGCCCAGATATGTCCTGAATACAAAAAGCATGATAAACCCAACCCAATAAATTGCCTGCTTATTACTGTCAATCATCAGTAAAGTGTGGAAAGTGTCATCAACAGTGCTGTTAAGCAGCACTTGCTTAGAAATAACCAGCTCACTGACAGTCACTTCAGGTTCTACAAAGGCCACTCTGTTCCTGACCCCATTACGGCCTTGGTCCAAACATGAACAAAAGAGCTGAAATCTGGAGGTTAGGTGAGAGAAATTATTAGGGAGGAAATTCTTTTGCCAGATTGTTCCCAACAAAATTGTTGGGAGTTGAGATGTTGAGTATTAGCAAGCTTTATTGCATGGCTATGGGGAGTACAGCTTTCTTCAGAGAAGTCCAAAGTAGTTTGTTGAAATACAGAGTGCCACAGGTTATATAGTATATCATAAGCACACTGTCCATTAGTTACGCAACCAGGGGGCAGTCATAAGGTTACATAAGGGCAATGGTCAGTTCGTGTAGCTGATACATACATATCACAAGTCTGTTTCTCAAATCTGCCTAAATGAATGCTATCTTCTACTGCAGGTTCACATAAGGCAGGAACAGATAATTAGTACAATAAACAATTCATCATTTATGAAAGCAGATCTAGTCTAGGGGCCGGGGGAGGTGAGAGTGAGCTCACAACTACAAGGTCATTTCTTACAAAAACAAGTTCCTCAGCTTATTGGAAAAGCATTGTCAGCAGTCTAAGTTTTGCTGCGAGGATAGCTTTGTGACAAAATGGCTTCCACACAAATTTGTGGCAAATTTTCTTCCACAGAAACTAACCCATCAACCCTTGGCACCCTGGATAAATGCAGCTCTAAAATCATGCAAGAAGCTTAATACCATATAGGGCAAAGCAGTGTGCTTTATTGACACTATGTCCACAATCATTTTCTGTACCACCAACACTCAAAGTCTCCTGAGTGATCTCCTCTCAAACCCACAATTACTAATATCTATGAGGACATAGGTAGCAGATACATGGAACCACCACTGTATCCAAATTCCCCTGAAAGCCACGCACCATCTGACTTGGAAATATATCCCTAATTCTTCAATATCTGGGTCAAAATCCTGGAACTCCTTCCCTGGAGATATTGGGGGTGTATCAACATCAATTGGACTGCAGCCGTTCAATAAGGCAGTTCACCACCAACTTCTCAAGCATAATTACAGATTGACAATAAATGTCAACCCAGCTAACACATTCCATGAGTGACTCAAATAAATATTTAGCCCCAGATCCCTCTGCCCCTGCATCCTCTTTGGGGAATTGTATATCCTGTATTTTATATTGCATCTTCTTGATCTCTCACGTAAAATATATCACTTCATACTTCTATTTTTAAATTTTAATTGTCATATGGTCCATTGTTCCACCAGTTTGTCTGTGTCCTATTGAGGTTTATCATTATTCTCTTCACAGGTCACAATATTTTCAAATTTGGTGTCATTCACATGCAGTATTTTGTGAAACTGGAGGTTTTAGTGTAAAGACATTATAATTAAGCTTTTACTTTACCTGAACACTCATTCAGTTTTTATGTGATACCTATTAGCTTTTCAATGATAATTGGTTCTGTTAAACTTAAGAGACTTCCTGACATAAATCATGTGCAGATCCCGTTCACCACAGTCTGGCTTGCCTAATTTTTTAACCTCAAAATGTTTATTTGGCTAACATGCAGTTGTATCAAAGCTGCTTTCTAACTAGTTGAAGCATGGAGCACATAAAGCAGATTTATCTAATGGTTTTTTTGAAGGAGGTAATTTAAATGAGGGAGATTAAATAATGGTGTGTTTTATTCATGAAGCACATGTATGATTGGTTAAAATACAAAAATTATGAATTCTTTGTGATAGTACTGTGCTTAATCAACATTTGAATCTACAACCTAACAAGTTCCTAAGATAGTTTTATCCTAAGACATTTGACGCTTATAAATGGTTTATACATGGGGCTACTGGCTACGGAACATCAGAACTGTGTAATGCAAGTGAATGTTGGCACAGATTCACCACGTTGTGGTAAAAGTAGTGTCTTAAGTAAGTTGTCATTCAAATAACATGAATTATAGCTTTAACATATTACTTTGTATATGCATGTGTATCAAAACAATAGTTCAATAAAGAGGTTTCTTAGTGTAACGTGGATTTGATACACTTTTCTAAGTGCCATATATACATGAATAATTGATATTATCATACAGAGCAAGTAAAATGATTGTCTTGTTTGGTCAGCATTGGGAGAGAGAAGTGGGCTCTGCTACTTAAAGCATTTTTCTCATATCAATCATCTACACTGAGATGCATAATGTTTTTATGTTTCACATTATGATTATAACTGAATCTAATGCTGAAGCTCTTATGGGATTTGTAAGTTAGTCATATCTCTTCATGAATAACTTTTATTCTTGCTCTGTTTGTTCAGCACTTTCCAGAATGAGTTCTAATTGTTCTAAGGTTATCTTCATGTTAGCTTTTGTCTGCCAGTTACCCATAATTTTCATGTTGCAACCATTTCTTTCACATTTGGTTGTGAAAAGCTATTGTTTACATATAAAAAAGCAGAACAGTAACAAGGATCAAGCAGAGGTTTTGTATAGTTTGGTACAGGTTTAGTCGGTAGCCGTGAACATACAAGTAGTGATGTTAGCATTAAGGGATGTGATGGAAAGATAGCAGCCACAAAAGAAAAAGTGCCTGCTGGTCACCAAAGGCAACATGTAGATGCAGAAGAGCAGGAAACCCGAGGTGGATTATTGCAGGAGGAATGGGAGTAATAAGGAGGAATAAAGGTAATTGGTTGTGATACGTTGATTGCTTTCAGGCAAGACAGTGTACCATCACACAAGGGGAGTCAATAGACTGACAGAACCAATCAGCAGTGTAGGGGTGGGATTAGGAGTGACAAAAACAGCTGAACAATAATCTCAATCTTAGAGATAATGAAATGCAACAGCTTTTCACTTCACTTTGGTTATCAAACTGGAGGGATGCAGCAAGGCGTTTGACAAAGTAGACTGTTAAGGAGAAAAGGATCCTGAATTAACAAAGAGAATTAAAATTGAAGTCTTGAAGACCATCCAAACTATGGAATGTCCCTGTAGACTCAGTAAGTTACCTGCTTAGCATGTTAATGGCTGGACAAGGAATTGCAGTTTGTAAATCTATCAAAACTTTCTCTCATAGCAGCAAGAAGTACATTGCTCAAACCTGGGGCAACTTAAAAACTCTCGCAACGAAAGAAAATCTGTGGGATATCCGGAGAGCAGAAGAAATGATTCTGCCCAAAACTAGGAAATACTTGGAGAGGTCCACACACATTCCTTGACCACTCTCAAAACCAAAAATACTTTTAAACCTACATTTAAAGAATAAGTCCCCATTTCACCAAGATTCAAACATTAAGTTAATTCCATTGCTCAATGCTAATCTTTTCTTTCCTTTCCTGTATCTTGAATCATCTGGCAAGATGTTCCTGCCCTAATATGAAGAACTATATAGATTTATAGAAGTTTCAATGTGTTTATAATGACTGTAACCTATAAATCACTGTTCTCTGTCATATGTATTATATAGCGCAGCAAACTATAAAATTGAATCAAATATCTTTCAGAACAAATCATGTGTGTTTAATAGTCAAACAAAAAGGTGTTCAAAAATTTTTTTACTAATAACTCCTGAATTCAATCGTGCATTTATTTCACGTATTCTGGCTCAATTTGTGGCCAGTTTTGAGCTACAGATTCCCATCCATTAGAACCTGATTTCAAATGACCTGAATCTTTCACTTGGAATCTCTCTCAGCAATCAAGTTAAAAGATCTTTATCCCATCTGTCTTGTATCTGGATTGTATTTGATTCAGGCCCTCAGAGGTGATGCTTTCCCTACACTCCTGGTTACTTTATTTAAACAAATTTCCCAAGTGGCATTACACTATTGATTAATAATGCATGCTGTAGATTCTAAAATGCCAGTACAGATTATTTTCCTGATAAAATTCCTGTAGCAGTTACTTTACTAGCAACCAGACAGCGACTATCTCTCTACTTTTGAAGTATGGTTATGTCTAAGTACAATGTTCAGTTTTGTGTATTTCTAAAATACTTATCCAACATTGTCCATGAAAACTGATTATGGGCAGTAATCCTACTGCACTACAGGCCTGTAAAGCCTCAAGCCAGATATTAAAACTCATTCTGGAACCTTGAATCTTATCCATAGAAAGTGCAGAAATGTATAATAAATCATTCTTAGGCCCTCAACGGATAGCTTTTTTCATAAATATTTTAAACTATTTCTCTCACACAAGTAGTGACTTTTTTAACTGCTTTCATATGTAGTAACATGCCATATACTCGGGAGGAATTATGATCATGGTTAATCGTATTTTTCATCTGAAATGTGTTGCAGAATTTTGTTCTAAAAAGTTGTACAATGCTGCTAACTTAATGAGGAATACACATGATTTTCTTGACTCCTTAGCATAAATTTTAAATTTACAGTAACTGTTGATGGAAGAAAACAAGTAGATATAGTTAACAAAACAGTTTATTCTTACTGTATTAACATTTATAAATCTTTTACTTGTTTCTTAACCTAATCCCCTCACCTCCACATTCATTCTATCATATATAATCTACAGGATAGGGTGACCATATGAGGCTGTCTGTAGCTGCAATCAGTGCAGCTCTTTGGTTTACTTATCATAATATATACTATTGAACCACTTTACTAATGCCTCTTAGATCAATACCCTGTGTTTTCAATTTTATTAATACATTAACAGCGAGAGATAGTGTTACTAACACCTTGAAAGCTACAGTATCCTATTTCCAATAATCTGCTCTTCGATTTCAACTATAAATTCCACATGTCTGTGCATTTCATACATGTGCCAACAACTATAGCTCACATGATGTTGAGGAAGGAGCATTAATGTTTGAATAAATTTCAGATTCTTAATCTAAAATCCCAATAATCTGCTGTTAATTACTATTAAAATCATGTAAGAATATTGGTTGGGATGGGAAAAGTAAGCAACCAGAAAGCAGTATTCTATTTCATTATACTGTACTTTCTTGGAGGGACTGCAGAATAGCTCAGGAAAGAATAAGGTAAGTACTGTTTGTTTTCTACAGCAAAGGACAGATTAGTCCATAGTCAATATAACAATATGGCCAAATGCTATTAGGAGATGAACAAGGCATGAGGCCCCCAGGTAGTTTTTGGTGCAGTTATATAATATTACACCAGCAAAGCAAAAAAAAATTCATTACTGGACTACCAGGATATTTGTGCACAAACAGGTTTGTTTTCAACCCCAGCTTCTGAGAAGTTAATTTTTTATTATAACTAATGTAACTCGTTGTGAACAAAGTATATAAAAACTAAGTATGTTGACCAAAACGACTTAATTAATAAATACTCTTCTCTGTATGAACTGTATCATGCATACTGGGATGATCCTGTTTAAGATCACTAATTTAAATTTCCAGGCTAAACTAACTGTAGCTGGGTTAGGCGAATCTCTACTCAGCAACTTTGACCGAGATAGAGGAAGAATAGTCTAATTTCAACTCTTCAGCTTTACCCAATGTTTTCTAACAGTCTAACAGAATCAACTTCACTAAGTAATGCCCATCACCTTATGGAGAGAATAATCTGACATTCGCTGTCTAGACTGTCAGAAATTGACTGAAGAAAAATAAAGATGTGTGACACGTGTCTTGTTATATGTCAAGGAATATGTACTTTCAAAAATCAAAAGAACAAAGCTCTATTATGATTTTTTTATCAAATAATTTTTCCAGTTTTCAATAATTCTCAATTTAAGATCTGATTACAGAGCTTCTCCCTGTATAAACAATAATATTGACATATCTTCAATACAGAAAAACACTGGAGAACCTTCAGTCCATCTGCAGATTCTAAAATTCCATTTCTTGAAATATGGAATTGAAGTGACTACTGGCAAAACTGTAATATAATGATTAACACTGTAAAACTATATATTACTTTATCATCTAAAGCATCTAAGTCCGTATGTGTTACTATTTGCATCTACATTTCATCCACACGTTTACCATCTCAAAATGTAACTTTTTCAATATAACTGAAACAATTTAACCAGAACTCCATTGTTCAAATCTTAATGATATGAGATTTTGCTGCACCAAAGTGGATTTCATTGCCCAATGCATTAACGTAAAAATAAAGGGAAATATTTAGAAATATTCGACAGGTCAGGCACCATCTTTGGAGGGAAAAACAGAATTATCAGGTTAGATTTTGGCCGCCAAAACATGAGGCTCAGGAGAGGAAAATTCTTGACTCATTTGTCCTGCCGGTGACTTTGGGTGTGTTTTTGTATCCCAATGTACTTGTTTCTGATTTGCCTACCCCACTATTCCCCATATTTTCCATGCCAATTCGTGTCCCCCATGCCACATCTTACACTCCATTCCAACTCATGCAGTCACCCACCCCATGGCCTCTGATACTGTCAACATCAATTCATGGCCCTTACCCACTTGCTGGACTTTTAAACACTCAATGTCACCTCCATAGGCATTCCCCTAATATCAACCATTAGCAGACCTCAGCAACCATGTGGAAATGAAAAATAAACTTCTAACTATATAGGCTCTCACTCCTATAGGCTTGATAGTGAAAAAAATCATAGTTGTAAAATCCTTTCAAAGCTTTTAAATGTACTTCAATACTTAACATTTTATTGAAAGAAACGGCTCTACTTCAAGGTCAGCTAATCGTTTCAAAGCCTCTTAGGTTGTTAAGTTTACATTGGCACTGTTAATTCAGGACTCCAACCATGGCAGGAGAAGGGCCTGGAAAAGCAAAAGTAGGGTCTGTTTGAAATCAGCGTTGAAATGGTCGTACTGATTTAAGGGCGACTGTGTGAATCTGTCCCCTTTTCTTGCTGTCAAAAAAATTAAATGTATCAGAAATGGGGTCAGGATGTCTACATCTGTGTAGACCTTTTAAATCTTCAATGAGGCTTCCCAGCTCCACCACAAAATTGCCCAGCATTTAAGGTTGATGATGTTCCATCAGAGATGTGTTAGATTTTAAACAAGTACAGAGGCAGGGAAAGTGGTGGACTCTAGAAAGAACAAGAAAGAAGGTCTGTGATAGGATGGAAAACAATAAATATGAAATAACAAAAGCAAATGACCGTACAAAACTAAAAGCAATGGTAATGAACAAAGTGAAAGGAATCAAAAGATACGTCTATTAAGAGGTGTAAGTGGTAATAGCAGAATTGTTAGCAACAGGTGATGTCTGGAAAATGGAATAGAGATGTGTCAAATAGCAAGCAAAACGTTTACAAATTCTAAGTTAAATGGATCAGTGATACACAGATGAGGTTATGGACTACATCCACAATTTCTTCACCATAATTGTGAATTGAAAAAATCGTTAGTACAATGAGGAAGTCGAGAATAATATAAAGCATTCTCCATCATGAAAGTATAACTGGAATTTTAAAAATTGTAGCAAGTAGGTGAATATTAGAACACCTAATTCTAAATGTATTTTTATCCATACCCAAATTCATGAATTCTTGTGACACATTTCAGATTTATAATTTGGATGAACAGTACTAATGATCTATTATTTCAAAACTTTTGTCCTCATTTCTAAATTTTTTTCTCTACCCTATCTGTGCTGTCTCTGCTAGCTTTGTAGCTCAGCCAGCACCATCGTGCCCATATGTTTTCAGTTATTTATGGTAATGCTTTCAGCTGCCATGAAAAATGTCAGGTGGATAAGGTATCAGTTGTGTTCCCAGATTCATGTGCCTTCCTGCACCTTTTCTAAACATTTATTAACACTTGCCACTTTGTTCACACCTCCTTTACCTTTCGCCCTATGTTTGGTCAGTTTAGGATATAGTATCATAAGCACTATATAAGTGACAGTTGCTGTAACATTTTGAAAATAAGTAATTACTGTTTAAGTAATTGTGCAGGATATACTAACGTTATAAATGTTATTCTTTAAACTTAAATTCCTCCTTATTCATTAGCCAATTCATTTAAAATTGGTTAATAATATAATGGTAGAGGGAAACCCAAAAGATACAATAATTTAGAACGGTCCTTCACATTGTAATTTCAGTGCCTAGGTAAAAGTTAAAATAGGGATCAGCAATAAATTCTAGCTTAGTAATCTGTACCCTATCCCAACCAAAGCAAATGCAACAAGCAGAATCCACAAAAACCCCAAATTTATGTTTTGCAAGACACCGAGGTTGCTGATTGTTACCATTTGTGACATGTAATAATGTTAGTGTTAGTGCAGGTTACAAAATGGTTTCATCCTGAAACACTGGAGGTGAAAGTTTCTGCCCTTAACCATTTAACATTTTACCACCACTTGCTTACAGAATTTTTAGCAGCTTGTTTAGTCATTAGCAAATGATTTACTATAATTTAAATAGTTGCATATAAATTAGATCTATAAATTATCTGTTGAATTATAATGGACTGATCTAAAAATAGTTTAAAAATCCATTCTGTGAGAGATACTGTTCAACAAAGGTTAAGATATTTATGTATCAATGAAGAATGAATCCTTACATTAAATGAACACCCAGAATATTTACTTCCAGAGTTTCAACACTTTTACAATATATTCAGTATTGAGACCTCAATATCAAAATATTCCAACCCTGAGGCTATAAAGTTATGCATCCTCTAAAGTGATGCTTTGATTACATCTAAAATTAATGGTTTGTCTTAGAAATATATTGATTTTAATCAGATGTATTTTGACCTTTTTTTGTAAAATATCACAATAATTATGCATAATCTCTTCTCTGTATTCTGCCATCAGCTCCTGATAGTGTTACGCATTATTCCAAACTGGAATATTGAAAATTGAATTACTCACTTAGTGGTTTCTTGCAGTCAGTCCATTACTGTTTCAAAAGCCGTGCTGTGCTCCTGGGAACATTACTTAACTCTTTTTGATGACCTTTTTAAAATTTTGACGAGTTGACCAAGTACAGCAATATTCAATACATTAGGTAACAAAGAAAATAATCAATTAACTGAGTCTGTAATGGATTCATAGGGCTAATCCAGTGACCTGTGTAAAATGACATAAATGTCATGAGAAAATAAATGCTAAATATAAATTCAAAGAAATTACACTTCAAACTTTAATATTTTTCTTTCAGCTGACTTTACTAAGGATTAATAATTTACATTATGATCCATTTTTCAAAGCTAATATGAGGTTTTTGTTTGTTTATGGAAATTCTGGAAATTTCCAAGTCATCCAATATCAACATAGTACTTGCATTAAATATATTCATTCAATACAGTTGTTTACTAACATGAGTTAAACATGACGCTGTACTTCTCACCCTCTTGTGGCAATAAAATGTCATTCAAAGTAACTCTTGACTGCTCATCTCACTCAAATTGCAATAAGTACAAATATAATATAATATTGCATATACACACATGTCAAAATAAAGTTATTTGCATTTAATATATTTGTTTTGATTGCTCAGTATCTACTTTATCAATCTAGAATTTTTATTATATTCTAGATCCAAGTTTATTGTCTACAGACAGCTCAACCAATAGCAACACTGGGAAACTCTGCAGGAGACTTCACCTGTGTGAACCTAAAGGATAGTCCTCCTTTTCTAGCTGTTACTGGAAACAAAGACAGGAGGTATGTAGACAATGTTTATATCAAGCCTGGATGTTCTTTCATGATTGCTAATATGTCCTCCTCTCCTTTAATATCTCTGATTAATTTTGCATCAACATTTTAATCAAATTGCTTGATGAGGTTTTATCAAACCATATAAATGTTGTTAACTTAGCAATCATTAAGATCTTCTTGAATATTGTATTAGTTTCTAAACATCATTCTATGACCGAGCGAACCATTGAATATTTACAAACTCTGTGAGTAACTCTCATCAATTTCTAGGTTTCTTTCATAATTAGTATGGATACCTACTAAAATTAAAGAAATCAGGAACTCTCCTGATTTAGCACTGTTAATGACTTTAGCATATTTCTTCCAATGTGAGTTGACAAATGCTACAAGTACCTGTTTAATTTGCAAACTGACATCTTGTTTCACTCTCAAATCCATGACTGTGTTGATCAAAGTTCCTGGAAAGGCATTTAATGTACTTGTACTGTTACACTTACAGAAACCTTACTTCATGGCATATCAAAGTAGGAGGAACAAAACGCCACCAGTCTGGAATTTGTAATTTTGTTCTAGTTCAGAGGTAGCCATTATAACTTCTAGTATAAATCAGAACATTGTCTGGACTCCAGTATGACAGCTGAAGGGTCAAAGTATTGCTGAAAATATTGACTTTATCATGTTCCAGTATCTCCCTATGTTTGGCAACACTTTCTTCCTTTGTTTTCTCCCTTCACCTGAGCCTTCAATGCTTGCTTTAAATAGGTTATATTGTACTGTTTTGCACAAAGGTGATGCGTTTATGTTCAAAGATAAAGGCACACTGTCAAGCACACATGTACCCTTTCACTGACTTATACTCCGTCACACTCATGCTCCCTCGCTCGTGCTCTCTCTCTCTCTCGCGCTCTCTCTCACACACACGCACACACACACACAGAGCGTGCGCGCGCACACGTGTAATTGCAGATACATTCTCTTTTGTTCAAAAAGCACATGATCTGCAGGCAGTCAATCCAAATCATATTTTGGAAATAGAACCAGTCTGACTCAAGATTGGGATACAGACAGACTCTAACCTCAACATTTAATGCATTGCCTGAGCTGAGATGTCTCCTTTTTTTTATAAAATCTTGACATACCTTGAGAATGTGACTCACGCGCACACTCTACCAAGCATGCACATGCACATGTACTCCCACATACACACTCACATGCATACTCTCACACTCTCTCCCTCACATGCGCAGACACACACATATAAGTCTATGGGTGAATTTGCATTTGCAGATGCATTTTATTTTTGCTGAAAAAGGACACAATTTGCAGGCAGTCAATCCATGTAACATTTTATAAATTCCTGCTTTGGAAATAGAACCAGTCTGACTCAAGTTTGGGATTCAGACAGAGTCTATCCTCAACATTTAATGCATTGCCTGAGCTGAGATGTTACTTTTTTAAAATAAAACCTTGAGTTATCTCGAGAATATGACTTAAAAGAAGTTCTGGGATTTACATATTGATGATCTGAAAACTGCAACCCATTCTAAAAGATGGAAGACTCAACAGCAATCTAGGTTTGTTCAAAATATCGTTTTAATTGCATGACTCTGAGATCTTTTGCTATAAATTCTGTGTCTTATGATCTTGCTCCACAGCTACCTGATGAAGGAGCAGCGCTCCAAAATCTAGTACTTCCAAATAAACCTGTTGAACTATAGCCTGGTGTTGTATGATTTTATAACTTTGTCCACCTCAGACCAACACTGTCATCTCCACATCTTGTTCAAAGATAGGCAGATTGGATTGTTAAATGCAACACAAGTTAACAAATATCCTTGTGTTCAAAATTTAAAGCACATCCCCCTCAGCCAAAAGTGCAAATAAAGAAATTATTTACCTAGTTAACATTAATGGTGTTGTGCATTTTAGGCTGCACTGTTGTGATTGTTAGAGGAATTATTGGTGTAGTTTGCACTAAACTCCTTGTGTCAGCTTAATCATGCTGAAGAACCACATCACATTTCTATATCCCATTCATTAAACCAGCCTGAAATAGGACTGCTGACAGATGCATTATCATTTTAAAAACATCTTATAGTATTCTTACTGTGATACCTCCCACACCTGCTCTCTCTACCTAACCACGCTGCCACTTGTTAGCCTGGAAGACACTACCATATCAGTGAGATACTGTCTTTTGTGTCATTGTCCTATGTGTAATTAATGGTTTGTACCAACTGTGATAAGCCTGTCGATTTATCTGGCTCAAGTTGAAATAATAGTTACAAGAAAGTGAAATCTTGTCTGGCAATTTCTTGATCAATAACTTTGATTATTTTAGTTTACGGATCCTCAAAGTCATGAGAAGTCTCTCCTCGTATTAAGAAATGTGTTGGAGTACTTCACTAGACAGAAAAAATTAAGCCCCCAGGCACAAGCAGAACCACAGAAGGATCAACAAAAAGATAGAGCAAAAACAACAAAATACTTTCAAGAAGAAAGTAGGAAGAGAAGTAGCAAGATGGGGAAATTTGGGAGGGTGGCTCACAAAGTGGGGTATTAATGCTTAATTCCATTTGTGGTGGCAGTGGAGGAACTGGGAAAGCAATAGCTAAAATGATCAGATTTGTTCTATCTGCCACTTAAGCATCAGCAGGCTCCGAGTGTCAGAATTATCATCTTGTATTGGCTGACTTGTTTCTGAATTCAAAAAATATTTTCACTTCCTATTATCATTTCTTTAAAACCTATTTTGACCAATCTTTTGGTAATCTCACTTAATGTCTCTCCATTTGTTACTCATTGTCGTGCTTTGTTTTAAATTGGTTTTTTGAAAATCATTGCAAATTCTATTACATTCAACATGCTATACAAATATGTTGTTGTAAAAGAAGAGGGTGTTTCCTGCAGTTGCAGAAAGGAATGGGAAAAGAGTGCCTCAATTATTGCTATCTGAATAAATTGACTGCAGCATAAGAACATTAAAAATTGGAGTAGGAGGTGGTCATTTGGCCCTTCAAACCTACCCCATCATTGAGTAAGGTCATGGCTGATCTATCTGATGCCTCAAACCTTGTGTGCCAGTTCCTCATAGTCCTCAAATTCTTGGTATTTCAAAAATCTATCTGCCTCCTCCTTAACTATGTTCAGTGATCCAGCTTTCACAACTATCTGGGATAGGGAATTCCAGGCATTCCTCAGGGAGATGAAACTCCTTCGCATTTCAGTTTTCAGCAAATATTTTCTTATTCTGCAGTTATCTTCCCTCGTTCAAGATTCCTCCATAAGTGGAAACATTTTCTCAATGTCCATCTTGTCAGTGCCCATCAGGATCTTTATTATGTTTCAATAAGATCCCTTCTCAATCTTCCAAATCTGGACTAACAGAGGCTGAGGACTAACATTATAGAGGTTTATAAATTCATAATTCAATCTTGAGCCAGACTTGTTCTATTCCAAAGAAAGAATTTATAAAATGGTATATGCATTGACCGCCAGCATGTTGTATGCTTTTTCAGCAAAAATAGAATGTATCTGCAAATGCAAATTCACCCCATAGACACGTACGTGTATGTGAGTACATGTGAGAGAGTGTGTGCATGCGGAGTGTGATGGAATATAAGCCTGTGAGAGGGTGTGTGCATGAGTGAGAGTGTGGTGGGGGTATGTATGTGTGTCTGAGAGAGAGCATGTGTATGAGACAGGGTCTGTGTGCATGTGTGAATATGTAAAAGTGGGCATGTATGCGTGAGAGTGTATAGTGTAGTGGCGTCACCTGCAGTGTGACATGAACACAAGGTCCCAGTTGAGGCCATCTTCATGGCTACTGAACTTGCCTTGATACGCCCCCCCACACTCTCACCGACATTCCACACCCTCTCACAGGCTTATACTCCTTCACACTCATGCACACACTCTACCAAGCACGCACACATTCTCTCACACGCACTCACATGCACACACACTGTCTCCCTCATATGCACACATGCACACATAAGTCTATGGGGTGAATTTGCATTTGCAGAATTGTATTTGCAGATACATTGTATCTTTTATCAAAATGCACACAATCTGCAGGCAGTCAATCCATATAACATTTTATAAATTCCTACTTTGGAAATAGAATCAGTCTGACTCAAGATTGGGATACAGACGGACTCTAACCTTACACCTTTAATACATTGTCTGAACTGAGATGTCACTTTTCTTTAATAAAACCTTGAGTTACCTTGAGAATGTGACTTAACAGAAGTTCTAGGATTTACATTTTAATGAACTGAAACCTGCAACACATTCTAAAATATGAAAGACAGCAATCTAGATTTGTTTAATATATCGTTTTAATTGCATGACATTGTGATCTTTTGCTCTAAATTTGGTGTCTTCTGATCCTGCCCCACTAGTTACCTGATGAAGAAGCAGCCTCCAACAGCTAGTACTTCCAAATAAACCTGCTGGGCTATAACCTGGTGTTATGATTTTTAACTTTGTCCACCCTAGTCCAACATCGGCACCTCCACATCATGTCTATAATAAAGGCCTCACCTGTTTAACTGTTCTTAATAAGTCAACTCCTACATCCCAACCCAAAAAATCTCTTTTAAAATGCTCCAATGCTAGTATATCCTTCTGCCCATTCCTGCAAGTCATTGCGGCTCCAGAATTGATCCTTGTGGTAGTTGGCTAGTTACATCTTTTAAAACTGAAAAAGATTCATTATCCCAGCTCTCTGTTTTTTGTGTGTTAACCAATCTCAGTCCATACTAATGCATATACCTGCAGTGCCATCTTGTGCAATAACCTTTTATTTGGCAACTTATTGAATGTCTTCTGGAAACCCAAATACACTACAGCAACTACCACGGGCGAGGTCCCAGAAGACTGGATGGTAACGAATGTTGTTCCTTTATTCAAGTAGGACTGCAAAGAAAAATCTGGAAACTATAGACCAGTGTTTAACATCTGTGGTCGATAAATGTTACGACATGGGGTAAACTCTCCTGTTTAATTTAAAATCAGCCACACACACAAGATTTATCCTATGCAGTAATCTGTGAAAATTCCATAGGCCAAGTTAAAATAAAAATTAACAACTTTATTTCTTAAAGTATAACAGAGAATAATCAACTAACCACTATTTACAATTCCTCCCTCTAATCTATCTCTTACATTCCTTTCTATAATACTAGTCCGATAAAACTCCCAATTAAGGTTTACAGAAAAATCCAAATTTTAAAGCCGGCCAGCAGTCGCATCTTCTCTTTATCTTTGTCGGTAGATTGGCTCTTCAGGTCAGGGTTGAGGTTTTTCTCTGTGCAACTCCTTCTCTAGACAGGTACCTGTCAGAGAGTTCTGACGAGCAGTCTATATCTGTTGGTTGGGTGGCAGTTCTCCTCACAACTGTTCAATTTTCCCCGGTCTTATACCCCAAAGCATCGGATTGTGCCATTGGCTTTTCAGATTGTCAATATAATAAATTCAAATTTGATTGGAATATGTTTTTTTTTCAGGGTATAATTTAAACTGATTGGCTTGGCCTAATTCAAATCTGTTCTGTTATTTCCAGGCAACCAGCTACCCCAGTAGCTGGAGCACATGTTACATTGTGTCTTATTGAGAACACTTGGTGCTGTGACTGCTAGCTTTTACTCTCTTAAAGGTATAGTACATCCACATCTTCGTAACACCTCCCCCCTTAAGAAAGAAATGAACCATAATAATGAAAAGGTGGCTTCATTTTCTTCCTCTACCTTTTAAACACATTACCCTAACTTACAGATAACTTTAATGTAAGTTCCCCGTAACCACTTCTCATATACCTATGTATAACATTAAATAAATACAAATCTCCTCTAAACTCTTGGGTTAAATCCATGATAATGCATCTGCGATTACATTCTTCCGAGTCGCAACATGAATGATTTTAAAATTAAAAGTCTGTAACATAAGACTCCAACAAAATAGTCTCATATTCTTGTCTTTAAAGCATTCTAAGAATGTAAATGGATTGTGGTCAGTATACACAACCATCTCTGACACATTGTTCGTGACATACACATGGAAATGTTGTAAGACCAGTACCAAACTCAATAGTTCTTTTTTGATTGTGAAGTATTTCCTTTAGTGGATATCGATCTTCTTCGAAAAGGAACCAACTGGCAGTTCAATCCCATCCTCATCTTCCTGTAAGAGTACAGCTCCAACTCCAATGTCACTAGTATTGATGGCTTTAAAAGGTTTTGAAAAGTTTGATGTAGCTAAAACTGTTTTGTGGTTAATATTGATTTCAAATGGACAACTACCTCCAGGCATGGTTCTGTCTACCAAATCTTTGTGTTCTTCTTCAACAAATCGGTTAACAGTGCCACTACACTGCTGAAGTTTGGAACAACTTTCACTAGAATCCACTGAGTCCTAAGAATCGAAGCTCCTTTTTCTTTGAGGTTATGGAAATTCCTCAATGGCCTTTGTCTTTGCATTCCGTGGGGTTAACCTTTCATGACCAATGTTATGTCTGAAGAACATCACCTCTGCTTTCGCGAATTCTGTTTTATTTAAATTTATCACCAGTTTTGCTGCTCGTAGTTGTTCAAAGTGCTCTGCCAACGTGTGATCTTACCAGGACTTATTAAAGATCACCACATCGTCCAAATAGACTGTACAGTTTGTTAACCCAGCCACAACTCTGTTCATGAGTCTTTAGAATGTGGTGGGTGCGCTCTTCATTCCAATGGGTGTCACTTTAAACTGATATAGCCCATTTGGGGTTACAAATGGCGGAAGTTTCTTTCGCCAACTCTGATAAAGGTACCTGCCAGTAACCACGCATTAAGTCCAACTTGGTGATGTAACTGGCTTGTCCGATTTTCTTGATACAGTCCTCAAATCTAGGAATTAGATATGAGTCTGATTTTGTAATGGCGTTGACCTTCTGATAATCCATGCAAAATTGTTCAGTCCCGTCCAGTTTGGGAACTAAGACGGTTGGCGAACTCCACTCACTCTGGCTTGGTTTGATGACGTCCTCGTCGAGCATGGCCTCCACCACCTCCTGGACCAGTCTGGCTTTGAAAGGATTACGCTGTTAGGAGTGTTGTTTTATTGGAGCAGTATGTCCTGTGTCTACTTCATGTACAGTAGCATTAGTCCTCCCCATCTAATTCTTACATATGTCCTTATACTGCAGTAGCAAATCGTTCAACTGCGTTATATGTTCCTGAGACAGATAGCTTACTAACCTATCCCACTCCACAAGGGCTACTTCAGTTTTTAATGTATTTTGAGGCACCCCAAAATCCAAATCATCTGGATTTGATTCCTTACTCTGCTGGGCAGTAACTAACACCTATTTCTCCAGTTCCTTCTCTCTAGTATAATATGGTTTCAACATGTTCACATGACACACTCGGTATCTTTTTTTTTCTATCTGTCATCTTTACTAAATAGTTCACCTAACTCAACTTTTTCTCAATTTGATAGGGACCACAAAACCTGGCTTTGAAGGGATCTCCTATCACTGGTACACAGTATTAGCACATCATCCCCTCGGGAAAATGTCCAAGTCTCAGTGCTTTTATCTGCCACCTGCTTCATTCTATGCTGTACCCTCTTTAGTTGCTGTTTAGCTAACTTACCTACTCGAGTTAGTCTCTCCCTCACCTCCAAAACATAATCTAAGTGTGAGACCTTCAACTTTGGTCCTGTCAATTTTTCATTAATTAATTTCAAAGGGCCTCTCACTTCATGACCGAATATTAACTCAAAGGAAGTGAGTAGGTTCATTTGGGGCATTTCTAATGGCAAACAATACGAATGGGATACATTTATCACAATGATGCATGTAATCCTAATAGTATGCTCTCAACATAGTCTTCAAGGTCTGATGCCACCTTTCTAAAGCTACCTGGGATTCAGGATGATACGCACTGGATTTAAAGTGCTGTATGCCTAAGCTATCCATAACCACCTCAAACACCTTAGCAGTAAAATTTGACCCTTGGTCCAACTGAATCTCTCTGAGTAGCCCATACCGTGTGAAGAAAGCTACTAACTCCTCTACTAATCTTTTTGCTTTGATACTCTGTAATGGAATTGCCTCTGGAAATCTGGTAGAGAGTCAATTATGGTTAACAAGTACTGGTTCCCACTTTTATTTCTCGGGAGGGGACCTACACAATCAATTATAACCTGCGTGAAAGGTTCTTCAAATGTGGGAATTGGCAACAAAGATGCTGGTTTTATTACCGCCCATGGCTTACCTACCATTTGGCATGTGTAACCACATTCTTGTGCATTCCAGTCCAATAAAAATGTTTTTGTACCTTAACCTGAGTCTTTCATACGCCTAGGTGACCTCCCATAGGCCATATGTTCCCAGTAACACCACTTGTCTGTATGCTACCAGCAACACAATCTGGTGCACTTCGGCCCATTTCTCTTTTGCACTAACCTGCCATGGTCTCCATTTCCGTCTTAGGATTCTATCTTTTAGGTAATAACTCTCCGGAATATTCTCTTGTCTCCTTTTCGGAGGACGAATCCACATAAATATCTTTTATTGTCTTGTCTTGTCCCTTAGCTTTTCAGGAGTAACTACTTCTGTCTGATCCTCTGCCTGTTTAGATTTTTCTTGCACCATTATGTCAAACAGGGTATCCCCTAACTGAACCTCAACTCCTTCATCTTTCTCTTTACTTTTTGCTTCGTGCTGTGACTTAAGACAGTGGGATCTGGTTTCCACACAGTCTGGGAAAATACCAGGATATGTCTGTTTTAACTTCTCAGTTTCTTGGGCTTCTCCTCAACAAGGGGTATCACTCCCACCTTGGATCCTGCCAAATCATTCCCAAGAAAAGACTGAATTACTGGAACTGACACTCTGTCAATCACTCCCACTGTAAACTTGCCCAGTCTTGAGTTGGCACTTCAACTTGATCTTACATAGGGGACTGCTAAATTTCTGTCTATCTATCCCACAAATTACCACACTCTTGGGTAACAGATCACAAAGAGTGCATATTTGCTCATCCCTTACTATCAGCGACTGGTTAGATCCTGTATCTCTCAAAATTATAACTGTTCGTTCTGAGTAAACTTGACCCACAGAGGTGAATTCTTTATACAGATCAGGTACTAACTCCATACCCAGCCTCTGCCTAGGCTGTGCACTCTCCTGCAGCTCCTTGGCTCTTGTTGGGGTCTCATTTACTACGTTCACTAATGTCACTGGCTTAGCTTCTTTTACCACATCTTTTCTCCCTGTACCTTTCTTTAACGACCAGAACTGTGACTTTACATGTCCCATCTTCTGGCAGTGAAAACACCTTTCCCAGTGCACTTCTGAAACCACTGGCACTGTAATTTCCTATGTACCACTCCATTACAGGGAAAACACCTGAGGCCTTTCACGTCCTGTCCACCTTCTTGGGCTTCTTCAACCTGTGGTAAATTCTTACCAGTGATCTCTACTCTTGGTTTCGTAGTATAGGATCTCCCCTTCTCTATTCCTTACAGGACAAAATTCTGGCCAGAAGGTTGCCTTATGCACCAACATGTACTCATCTGCTAATCCTGCTGCCCTTCTGACTTGCTGAACTTTCTGTTCCTCCATGTGAATTCTTACCATCTCTGGAAGGAAGTTTTTTAACTCCTCCAGCAGAGTAATCTTTCAGAGCCTCAAATGTCATAGTCATTTTGATCGATGAGTGCGTGCTTTGAAAATAGCTATGTTCAATTCTTTTGAACTCAACATAAGTCTGACCTGGTTCCTTCTTTGTGTTTCTGAACTGCTGTCTATATGATTAGATTAGATTACTTACAGTGTGGAAACAGGCCCTTCGGCCCAACAAGTCCACACCGACCCGCCGAAGCGCAACCCACCCATACCCCTACATTTACCCCTTTAACCTAACACTACGGGCAATTTAATATGCTTCTGGTACCAATTCATAAGCACTTAAAATCGCCTGTTTAACCTCATAATAATGTGGATTTTGCACATTCTCCGTGTTTGCGTGGGTTTCCTCCCACAATCCAAAGATGTGCTGGTCAGGTGAATTGGCCATGCTAAATTGCCCATAGTGTTAGGTGCATTAGTCAAGGGTAAACATAAGGTAGGGGAATGGGTTTGGGTGGGTTACTCTTCGGAGAGTTGGTGTGAACTTGTTGGGCCGAAGGGCCCATTTCCATACTGTTGGGAATCTAATCATAATCTCTTGACCCCTCATCTGACAGTGCGGCAAACACTTCACTAGCTCTGCTGACCAGTTTAGTCTGAACTAGCATTACCCATAAAATCCTCGGACCATTCCATCTGCCTATCCAATTTTTCAAATGAAATAAAGAAGGCTTCAGCATCTTTCTCATCAAAATATGGTAGAGTTTTGACATATTTATCTATATCACTACCTTCTCTTTCAATTTTCATCCTGTTAACTTTGCTGACTAAGTTGCAACATCTCAAGTTCAAATTCTGTCTCTTTTTGTCTCTCCCTTTCTTCTCTTTCTCTTTGCTCAGCTAAGAACCTTCTCTCTCTCCCTCCCTTTCTTCTCTCTCATTCCTTCTCTCTTTCCTCTCTCTCTCTGTTTATCTTCTAACTCCATTTTCCTCAATTGTAATTTAAGTTTTTCTCCCTCTACTGCACTTGTCTGTTTCTCTGACACACCTAAGTGTTTGAGTAACCCCCATACAATTTCAGCTTTACTTTTGTACTTCATTAAACCCAAATCCATCTTATTTGCTAATTCTAAAAGTATGCCCTTTTTCTTTCTTTGTAAGCTTAATTGGTAAATTTGAGAATCATCTTGAAATCCCAGAACCTGTTTAGCAATTTTAAGAGCCATTTCTCTCACTTTTAATTTAATCAACTACAAGTCACCAAAATTAAACAAATTGTCTCACCTACGTTTTATTTAAAGATCTAGGACACTAACCTGCAAGTGTTTAAATCTGCTGGGACTTTTCATACGCCCAAATCTATTCAAATCTGTCGAAACCAGTTCAACTCTCAGACCGAGCCCCGAAAACTGTTACGACATGGGGTAAATGCTCATGCTTAATTTAAAACAAGCCACACAGTAATGATTTATCCCATGCAGTAATCTGTGAATATTCCATAGACCACGAACTAATTAAAGTAAAAATTAACAACTTTATTTCTTAAAGTATAACAAAGAATAATTAATGAACAATTATTTACAATTCCTTCCTCTAACCTATCTTTTACTTTCCCTTCTTAATACTAGTCCAATAAAACTCCCAATTAAGATTTACAGAAAAATCCAAATTTTAAAAGTGGCCAGCAGTTGAATCTTCTCTTTGTTGGTAGATTGGCTCTCCAGGTCAGGGTTGAGTTTTTTTTCTGTGCAAACTCCTTCTCCGGTACCTCTCGGAGTTTTGACTAACAGTCTACATCTGTTAGTTGGGTGGCAGTTCTCCCAACTGTTCAATTTTCTCCAGTCTTATACCCCAAAGCATCGGATTGTGTCTTTCGCTTTTCAGATTGTCAATATAATAAATTCAAACTTGATTGGAATTTGTTTTTTTTTTAGTATAATTTAAACGGATTGACCTAATTCGAATCTGTTTTGTGGTTTCCAGGCAACCAGCTATCCCAGTAGCTGGAGCGCATGTTATACATTGTGTCTTATTGAGAACACTTGGTGCTGTGACTGCTAGCTTTTACTCTCTTAAAGGTATAGTACATCCACATCTTCATAACTGTAAGTTACTTGAGAAGATTCTGAGGAAAGACAGGGTTTGTTTAAGAATAGTCAGTATGCATTTGTTTTGGAGATCATACCTTACAAATTTGTTAGAATTCTTAGATGAAGTGACGAAGAAGGTTGATGTGGGCAGGGCGATAGACATACTCCACGTAGATTTAGTCAGGCCTTTGATAAGGTTCCACATGGTCGGCTGCTCTGGAAAGTTAGATCACATGGGATCTGGGGGAGCTGTCAAATTCAGTACACCATTAGCTTGATGGTAGGAAGCAGATGGTAATAGTGGAAGGATGATTGTCGGGCTGGAGACCTGTGACTAGTGGCGCACCTCGGGTCAGTGCTGGACCCGTTGCTATTTGTTAACTATATCAATGATTTGGATGAGAATATACAAGGCATGATTAGCAAGTTTGCAGATGCCACTAAAATAAGCAGTATCGTGGACAGTGAGGAAGGTTATCAGATCTTGATCAGCTGGGGAAGTGGGCTGGGAAATGGCAAATGGTGTTTAATATAGATGTGTGAGGTCTTGTGTTTTGGAAAGTCAAATCAAGGTAGGTGTTTCATAGTGAATGGTAGAGCCTTAAGGTGTGTTGTGGAATCGAGGGACTGTGGAGTTCAGATGCATGGTTCTCTGAAAGTTGTCACAGGTAGTGAAGAAGGCTTTTGGTACATTGGCCTTCATCAGTCACAGCATTGAGTATAGAAGTTGGGAAGTTAAATTGCAGTTGTACAGGACATTGGTGAGGCCACACTTGGAGTATTTTGTTCAGTTTTGGTCACCTTGCTATAGGAAGGACGCTTTAAACTGGAAGAATTCCAGAAGAAATGTACAAGGATGTTGCCACTTCTCAAGGGTCTAGTTTTAGGGAGACATTGGACAAGCTAGGACTTATTTCTTTGGAGTGGAGGAGACTGATAGGGGATCTTTTAGAAGTGTGTAAGATCATGAGAGGCATGGATGGGGTGAATGCACTCTATCCTTTTTCCAGGATTGGGGAACCTAGGACTAGAGAGCATCAATTTAAGGTTAGAGGGGAGAGAATAAAAGGGAACCTGAGGGGCAACATTTTTATACAGAGGAATGAGCTGCCAGCAGAAGTGGTTGAGGCAGGTACATTAACAACATTTTAAAAGGCATTTGGACAAATACGTGGATAGGAAAAGTTTAGAAGGATATGGGCAAAGTGCAGGGAAATGGGGTTAGTGTGGATGGACATTTTGATCGGTATGGACCAGTTTGGGCCGAAAGTTCTTTCACAGTGCTGTAGGTTTCTACAACTCTGTGTAACTGATTCCCCTTTATCCACTCTGCTTGTTATGTCGTCACAGAACTCTAACTCTGATTTGCCTTTCGCAAAACTGCTTTGACTCTATTTAATTGAGTTGATTCCTTCTTATTTGCAAACTTCAGTTGACCAGCGATATTGTACATAATCATGTTAGTTGTTTTTGTGTTTTAAATAAGTATGTTTCTCTTCACACTATGCTCCATATAACTGTGCATGTCAGTGCAACAACAGGTACAGTGGTTCTGGCTGGTTTGTGACATCTGAAGTGTTCAATTTAACTTTCATTGTCAGACCAAGCTAATTACAATTATAAACCTGGTTGGGATGACACAATTATTAATGGGTCTTTCAGTGCTGAATAGACGCACAACCACTCTGGGTACATAAATATCTTCTCAAATTTTGCAGGACTTTTTGTTTCTTATCGTAAGTACAATAGAGTAGTATTTAATAAAGGCAGAGGAATTAGTCTGTCCACTCTGTGATTTTGACTGTCAGGGCATTTGTCTCTTGCTGTGATCCTTTGAGTGAAGTCTACTTTGTTTTTCCTGTGGCTTGCTAAAAGTTACTGCTCATTGTTCTTTGCTGGTCATTGCCTATGTGCATTGTTAGTGGCATTCCTGAACTCTGATTGGCTTGCCAACATTCAAATAGTGCATGATCAGCAGTTATGTGTGAACAATTTTAATTGGTTTCTTTAGAATGATGTATTACTGATACATGAGCATACAAAGCTCTGAATTAGGAGCAGACATAGGCCAATGCCTCAAGCCTGCTCTGTCATTGCAAGAATCCTTAGATTCTGGAAAAGCCCCAGAGCATTAGAAAATTGCCAGTGTAACATCTTTAGTTAAAAAGGGAAGGCAACAAAAATAACAGAAAACAATTGGCTAGTTAGCTTAACATCAGTTATTTGGAAAATGCAGTGTATAGAAATACATAATATGATCAAGCAGAATTTCACAAAGGGGAAAACATGACTGACAAATTTATTAGAATTCTGTGATGATTAGTGAGCAGGATAGATAAAGAGGAAGCAATGGATGTTAGACGTTTGGATTTTCAGAAGGTGCTCAACTACTTAATAATAATATGGCATTAAAAGTAGTGTGTTATTATGGATAGAAGAAATAAAACTAAAAATGAAATCTCCTTTTGTTGGTCCCATTCAGCCAGCAGCCTGAGCCTTGGACCCATTGCTGCAGCTGCCAGCTGTTGCCAGCCCTCCATTGCCTCAAGCAGGTCAGGACTTGTTGGCTGGGGAGCCTGACTGATCAAGAAGCCCATCAGTCAGTAGTAAGTGCCTGACCGGCATTTGATCCTGCGGCCTTACATGCAGGGGGCCAGGTGGTGTCTCCCAAAAAACATTACTTGTTGACATGAAGTGAGATACATATATACAAATGAATTAAAACTTGATATTAGCAAAATTCTTATTCAAATACAAAATGATTGTGTCGCGCCCTGTCATTTGTCACAAGTGCAAAGTATAAATGAGGTCTATATGCAGTAGTTAAAATGGGGCTAATCTGCTACATGTCATTAAGTATATTTTGGTAGGAAAATCCAGATGACTTGATTTGGAAAGAGTGACTTGATTACATTTTTTTTAAAATCTTGTAATTTGAAATCTCGATGAACGTCTTTTATCCCTAGAACTACTTATTTTCTAAGTAAATTGACAGCACTTGGTCATTGCAGTTGATATTCTAATAAGCATTGCTAAAAAAAATTTCCGTAAAATTTATTTGGCAAGATGCTCACTTTAAAATTAAAGACTGAAAACTGTATCATATAAAAACCAACATCTCTGTGTTATGTGAGTGAGGGAACATGTGTGCACAGGGAGCTACACTAGCCCTCTTGTGAAAAAAAACTCCATCAAGCAGATTTCAGATTCCATTTAGTTGATTAAAGGCACCAAAATGGTACTTATTTCAGGTGCTTTAGAGATTTCCTCAGACAGTCCTTTGGCTAAGCTGCTCAAAATGATAATCCATAAACAGTGGGGAAATGGTAATAGAAGCACAAATATTGTTGAATTGTGGCACAAAGCCAAAGTCTAATGGATTTTTCTTTGCTTCTGAGGAGCAGACTTTTAGCTCTAAATTGTGGGTGCAGTTGGCAGCCCAGTCCCACAGTAGGTGTCAGATTGTAGGGTATAGTTCGCTTGCCAAGGAAAGAATACTTATGCCCGAGGAGCAGCTTGCCGAATAATTAATTAATTGTCAAATTACTTTATGAACTTTAGATTGATTAATTCTAGAGCACTTTGCCTGACAAATTCTTACAAATGAATAATAAAAGCTTGTGTTCGTCTTTGTATTTAAATTGATACAGCTTCTGCATTAGCAGATGTGAGAGTCTGTAAAAGCATTAGCCCTGTGATGAAGCCTTGTTGTCTTTTTTCCCTTGATGAGTTTCCTACAGGGAATGAGATTTGATTTTGTAAGTAGTTTTGGAAAAAAAAATGGTTTAGAATGTGAGAATTGTCGTCATGTTGCAGAGCAAAGACTGATGCTAGAAGGGAATTGGAATGCAGTGATGGATTGGGAATGCAGTAATCTCTGAATGCTGTTGCATCAAGTTTTATTTGTTCCATTGTTCAAAAAAAGAGTGACATTTTTTTTTAATCAGCCATATACAGTATATGATGTTAAAACTCCTGCAGTAAATTGGTTTTCTTTATAAATGCTATTGTAATTATTTATTAAAAAGTAGATATTGTTGCTGGGATAAAATGAATAGATCTAATCTATTCTTCATTTCCAGATACGATCCTCAGTTGTTCAAGGGTCACCAAATCACAGCTAAATGCGACAGACCATTTACAAGCTCAAATTTAATCTCAGCCAGAATGGGAATCAGATTCCATCTATGACTCTGTGGTGTGTTCAGAACCACCTGTTAGCTGTCTAGCCAACTTAGCTAACGGGCCCCTCTCGAATTGACTATGTATCAAAAATGTATATTATTCATAGCATCCAATGTAATGCCTTTGGTTTGTGCTGTGTTGTTGGTTTCAGTACTGAGTCTAATACAATGTCATTCTGACACCGCTAAAGTCATGTAGTTGTTGAATTGTGTGGTTTCACATGCTAGCCACTAGTTGGCTCTGGAGCAATGGTTTTGCTACTGTAGTAGCTAGTGAGGGGAGATAGGTATAAGACAGATGCCAGAGGTAGTTTCTTTACTCAGAGTAGTAAGGGTATGGAATGCTTTGCCTGCAACAGTAGTAGATTCGCCAAGTTTAAGTGCATTTAAGTGTCATTGGACAGGCATATGGACGTACATGGAATAGTGTAGGTGGGATGGGCTTCAGATTAGTATGACAGGGCGGCGCAACATCGAGGGCCGAAGGGCCTGTACTGCGCTGTAATGTTCTATGTATGCAGGTAAAACAAAACGATTTAAAACATAGTAATGTAACAGATGTAAAGTTCTTTTTAAAATTTAAATGCTTTGATTTACAAAGTTTTGCCTGAATTAATTTTAGAATGCACTGTCCTGCCAACCATGTAATTTTGCACCCAAATGATTCTCTGCCCCAGTCCTTTCCCAAACTTTGTACCTGAATTTCCTTCAACACTAAATAATCATCTGCATTTTTGTCTCTTTTTTTTGCATTCACTGAAGTCATTATGGATGTGAACACATTTGTTTCCATGGCTTTCAAGTGATTCCTAAAAAGGTGGATAGTATTTGATTGATACAAATGCATTTACTGCATCATTTGGTAAGATTGTTTTGAAATAAAAGACTGACCTACAAATCTGAGCTCATCAGCTTCCCTCTCCTTAGTTTTTCATCTTGATTGTCCCCACCTTCGCTGTGGCCTTTTCAAATCCTCCCACTTCCCATACCCCACCTTGGTCTAGATTTTCCTCCATCCTTTAACATCATTTGACTTGAAAAAATGTTGAGATGTTATTGGTTTAGCTTTCTCTAAATGCCAAAAGATTTGAAAGAGTCATATTGGTCATGTAATTAAAAGACATAATGGTACAGATAAAAATGGAAGAAGGGTTGAAAATGGTCTTCACTTGTATGAAATAGCTTATGACAGGCTGAACACCCTCTTTATAACACAGTGTAATTTGACAGACAGTAACATACCAGTCTATCCTTCTAGTCTTCTGAACATTCTTGATACCTGGGGCACCATGACTAGATATTACTTACCTTCCAGAGACCATGTAAAGAACTTCTGACACACCCAACAATTATCCATATTGTTAAATTTCCTGCTTTTATAAGATGTGACCTTTGCCCCCAGCCAAGAACTGACCCAAGTTCCTTTTGATAACTTGCAGGGAGCTACCGCACACTGCGCAATGCAGCAACATATTCCAGAGGCTCACTACAGTTTTGGAAAGAAAAACCGTCCAATGCTTAGTCTATTTCTACTCTCTATACTTCACTTATTCATATTCAATCTACCAATATATATGCATTCCAGCTGTTCCCCTTCTATACTTTCAAGTCAACTCTGAGTCTGCACTGTTCCAAAGTAAATAGACTCAGCTCTTTAACCCCGAGAAAATCATTTTCATTAGGCATGACATCCTTCTGTTGACTCCTCTTTTAAGGGCATTATATCACCCACCAGGTGAGGGGTCCAAAATTAGACTTCGTGTGCCAGATATAGATTAATCAAGGAAATAGGTAAGCATAGGTTCACTAGATTCCAGAGATAAAGGGTTTGTCTTGTGAAGAGAGAATGAACAGTTTAGGTTTGTACTCTGGAGTTTAGGAGAATGACAGGAGATCTTATTGAGGTATATAAAGTGCAAAAGAAGATTGACAAAGTAGATGTAGAAAGGAAGTTTCCTTATAGAGTCCTAGAGATGTACAGCATGGAAACAGACCATGCCAACCAGATATCCCAACCCAATCTAGTCCCACCTGCCAGCACCTGGCCCATATCCCTCCAAACCCTTCCTATTCATATACCTATCCAGAATGCCTTTTAAATATTGATATTGCACTAGCCTCTACCACTTCCTCTGGAAGCTCATTCCATCCACGCACCACTCTCTGCGTGAAAAAGTTGCCCCTTAGGTCTCTTGTTTATCTTTCCCCTCTCGCCCCAGACCTATGCCCTCTAGTTCTGGACTCCCCCACCCAAGGGAAAAGACTTTGTCTATTTATACTATGCATGCCCCTCGCTTTTTTTAGAAATTAGATTACAGTGTGGAAACAGGCCCTTCGGCCCAACAAGTCCACACCGATCCGCCGAAGCGCAACCCACCCAGACCCATTCCCCCACATTTACCCCTACGGGCAATATACCATGGCCAATTCACCTAACCTGCACATTTTTGGATTGTGGGAGGAAACCGGAGCACCCGGAGGAAACCCACGCAGACACGGGGAGAATGTGCAAACTCCGCACAGAGAGTCTGTGCCTGAGGCGAGATTGAACCCGGGTCTCTGGTGCTGTGAGGCTGCAGTGCTAACCACTGTGCCACCATGCTACCCACGTTCCAGAGAAAATAGCCTTGGCCTATTCAACCTCTCCCTATAGCTCAAATCCTCCAACGCTGACAACATCCTTGTAAATCTTTTCTGAACATTTTCAAGTTTCACAACATCTTTTATGTGGAGCAATCTAGAACGAAGAGGTCATAGGTTTAGGGTAAGGGGTAGCAGATTCAAAACACAAGGGGAAATTACTTCCCTCAAAGAGTCATGAATCTTTGGAATTCACAACCCCAGAGTGTGGTGGATGTTGGGACGTTGAGTAAATTCAAGAAGGAGATAAACAGGTTTTTTTTTAGTTAGTGATGGGTTGAAGGGTTATGGATACCAGGCAGGAAAGTGGATTTGAGGCTCAGTTAGGATCAGCAATGGACGTATCAGATGGCAAAGCAGGCTCAAGGGTCTCAATTTCCTGCTCCTTGTTCTTGTGTTTGAAGTTTTTTTTGACATGAATGAAATGGTGCTGTCGATAGAATTCGATACATTCACTCCATATGAACAACATAGGCAATAACGAGTCAGCTGGGAAAATATTGCAAAATCAAAACAATGAGATTCTTGCTGTCGAGAAAAAATGTCCATTTTTCTAGTGAGCAGTGAGGAGCCTATTTGCATGCATTTTCATATCATCATTATCTGTTATTTCCAAATTTCTATGAATTTGCTGTTCTCCCACACACTGGGGAGAAGCTAGATAGCAACAATTCTGAAATAAAAAGTCAAAGCAATACCTGGCAACTCCAGCTCACGGCTTGCTCCTCTGAGCCTCCATCATGGCCAACATTCCCCAAAATTTCAGTCAAACACTCCATAGACAGAGACCATCTGCACTTCCTGTCCAGAGGTTGGCATCAGACACACACCAGTCTCACCACATCCATGGCGAAAGTGAGGACTGCAGATGCTGGAGATTAGAGTCAAGATTAGAATGGTGCTGGAAATGCACAGTAGGTCAGATAGCATCCAAGGAGCAGGAAAATCGACATTTCGGGCAGGTGCCCTTCACCAGGAATCAGAATTCTTGACTCTTTTGACTCTTACCAAATCATGTCATGTCACCAGCTCACATATGATACAGGTTAGCTCTTTAATCCTGTACTTTGCATCTCACTGATGCTTTCATTATAATTCTGTTGTGAGGCCACTCATCACTCACCAGTCAGGACTGACATTCTAAGTCTGTAAGTACACTAGACCATTGGTCTATCTTGGGGATCTGTTCACTTGAATTCAAGGCAAGTTAGCCGGAGCCGGCACAATGGTCAGCAAATTGAGGAAGTCAGTTGTGGGGATAAGATACAGTATATTGGGATGCAGAGTGACCAGGTGGGGGCAGCTCACCATATATTTGGGAGATGATGGTGTATTGGAGAATATGGTTTCCTTTGTGGGGGTGAAGTGCGTCACTATAATTGTGGCTTCAACTGGTGGACTGTAGAAATGGAATTCAGGAGTAATGGTGGATAGAAGATGGCAGAAGACTGAAATGGAAGAGTTGGGTGGAAAAATGTCTCAGAAAGATTAAAGGCATCTCAGAACTGATGGATTTGATAAAGAGTGCAAGAGAAGAGGAATGTGAAGGTTTGTATCATAGAATCCCAACAGTGTAGAAGCAGGCCATTGAGCGCACACTAACCATCCGTAAAGATCTCACCCAGACCCACCACCTTACCCTGTCCCTGTAATCCTGCATTTCCAATGGAAACTCTACCTAGCCTGCACATCCCTGGACACTCTGAGCAATTTAGCATGGCCAACCACCTAACCTGCATATCATTGGATAATGGGAGGAAACTGGAGCAGCTGGAGGAAACTCATGTAGACAGGGCGAATGTGCGAGCTCCACACAGGTAGTCACCCACACAGGGTCTGGACTAATTTCCTCCCTTTTACGCTGTAAGTATTTACCAACATGTTCTTCTATGCAATGCTACTTTTCTTGAGTGATGGAGTGTGTGTTGGAGGTGGGGTAATGAAGAAGAAGGATTTCAGTAGTCCTACCACACTTAAAATCTCCTATTGTATATTCACTACATAGTTTGTGCTACCTACATCACAATAAGGTTCACAATGTCAAAGTACAGGCATTCCATGACCCCCTTTGTCAGAGTCCTCCATGTCCCATTGCACAGATGATGAGGATCATCATCTAGGGACTAGGACTTGTACTATTTCTGATATTCCCCACTTAAGATCTTTGGAACTGTAACCAAAGGATCCAGTTACAGCAAGATTATCATTACTGTGGCAGAGGTGCAACAAAGGCACAGAGAAATGAGGAGGAACAGATGTGTCAGCTAGTCCAGGACCTGTTGAACAGCTGCCCTGTGAAGCTTTTGCAGCTGAAAGTCCCCTTCAGATGTGGAAGAGGTGCAGAAGACCCAGAGTCTTTTGTCCTCCATACCATTTCTTCCAGACGAGTAAATATATTGCTACTGCAGGCTAAGGATGTCCCAGAACACTGTCGCAAAACTGTGCCATCTGCTGGAGCAGGACTTGCAACCTGAAGGGATGGGTGATCATCGTATCCCAATGTCTGCACCTAATATTTATGCAACTTGAATGCTTCCCAGATTCTACGGGGATTGTGCATGGAATCTATCAATCCTCGATCCACAAATGTACTACAACTGCTTATGATACAATTCGCGATAGATCACACCACTTCATCTCAATTTCTGTTACTATATCAGTGCTGCAGCCTAGGCTGTAATCTTTGCCAACATAGCTGGTTTCCCATGGTGCAGGACACTATAGATTGCATAGATGTTGTGTTGAGTGCTCCATATCATAATGACTTATCAACAGAAAAGGGTTCCATCAGTGTGCAAGTCATCTGTGAGCATCAGTATCTTAAATATCTGCACCAGATATCCTGGAAGCTGCCTAAATGTATCCTTGAGAATGTGGGTGTTTATTTCCAAGGCTGGATGACTGACTCCTGGAAGACGTGGACTCCCCATGGCTGATGATTCTCACAACATGCTGACTAGGACAATGTAATCCATTCTTCCATGAGGACCGATATCAAGAAAATGATTGGCATCCTGAAGATGAGGTTTCGATCAGTCTTAGAGGCTTTGCTTTACATTCCAGATATAACATACCAAATCATTCTTGCATACTATACCCTGCATAACTGGATTGGACACTGAAAAAAGTGGCAACATTTCTCTGAGGAAGAAAATGAGGACATTCAATTGGAGGAACATCACCTTCAGCATATCAAACCAGACAAGACTTAATTGACACCCGCATCGAATAGATCTGAGGTGGGTGAAGTGATGGAGTTAATCTGTTGTTGGAGAGGCAAACAGCTGCTGCTTATTCCAGCTTTCCTTGTTTCTCAATAAAAGTTAATTTTTTTTCAACTGTTTGAAGGTTTTCTCATGTCATGCTTCCACAATTAACAATAACAAGACATTATGCTACACTGAGCATTAGGGAAAGAGTACCCCTCCTTCCGAAAGGGTTGTACCTAAGACTGTAATCTGTAGGAGAGAAATAGGCTATTCAACCAAAACAGTCTCCTCTGACAGGCAATAAGATCATGGCTGATCCAACAATCCTCAACTCCACTTTTCTGCCTTATTCCCAATACTCTTGATGACTTTAGTGATTAAAATCTGTCCAACCTAGCCTTGAAAATATGACCCAGACTCTACAGCCCTCTGTGATAAAGAATTATACAGATTCACTACTCTCTGAAAGAGCAAATTACTCCTCTGTCTCTTTTGGGTGACCTCTTATTCTGTAATAATGGTGCAAAGGGGGAATAGACTGTAACTTCATTTTTGTAGATGCAGTTACTAATACAATTGATCAAACGAGATGATATAAAATGTGAGATACAAATGTCAGATTCTATTTCCTATGAAATATCACCTGAGAGTCCTCTTTTACCATGTGTACTGTGAAGGGCTAATCATGCTGTACAGCTGGCATTTAAATATGGCGCTGGTGACAGAATTTTCTTAAGGTTCCTGCTCTGGTGAGTTCTGCTCTTGGTCAGTGTGCAATGGCAACACAGTAGATGTCTGATAAATACAGAATGAGATAAATTGCAAAATTGCGAAAGATAACACACTCGGAGGAAACTCTTCAAAACTTCCTGAAATTGGCACTGCCGACTTTTGGTGAAATTCAGCGTGCTGTTTCAAACACAGACAAAATATTGTAAAAGCCAAAAATCTGAAATCAAAACAGATAGTAAGCTGGAGAAACTCCGGGTACACAGTATCTCAAAAAAGAGACCTTAACTTTTAAGGTTGTGATGACCCTTCGTTAGAAGAGAAGTAAATTAAAAGTAGAATATATTTCGAGCAAGTAGGAGGGATAATGTGAAAGAACTGAAGGTGTCTCTAATAGGGTGGCAGGCAGGAGAGATTAAATGACAAAATACTTTGTTATACAAAAGCCAAATGAAGTAGACTTGGGCAGCACAGTGGCTCACAGTGCCAGGGATCTGGGTTCAATTCCAGCCTCGGGTGACTGTCTGTATGGAGTTTGCACAATCTCCCCTTGCCTGTGTGGGTTTTCTCCGGGTGCTCCGGTTTCATCCCACAATCCAGATTTGTGCAGGTGAGGTGAATTGGCCATGCTAAATTGCCCTTAGTGTTCAGGGGTGTGTAGGTTAGGTGCATTAGTCAGAGATAAATGTAGAGTAATGGGAAATGGATTGGGTGTGGTATTGTTTGGAGGGTTGGTGTGGACTTGTTGGGCTGAAGGGTCTGTTTCTACACTGTAGGGATTCTATGAATTCTTTCAATTTTGTATTGTATTTTCTGCTCACGGTGCAAAAACATTGGAAAACCATATGCAGACTGGGTGGACACTTGGTACACCTTCAGTCAGTCCATAAGCATATCTCGATGCCTTTTTTGTTCATTATAGGATGTGGGTGTTGCTGGCTGGACCAGCATGTATTGCAAGTCCCTAGCTGCCCTTGCAAAGGTAGTGGTGAGCTGCCACCTTGAACTGTTGCAGTCTATCTGCTGTAGGAAGACCCACAATGCCCTGTGGGAGGAAATTCCAAGATTTTAACCAAGAAATTGAAGGAGTGGTGATATGTTTCAAAGTCAGTACAGTGAATAGCGTGGAAGGGAACTTGAAAGTGGTAGTTTTTCCATGTATCTGCTGCCTTTGTCCTTCTACTTGGAAGTGGTCATGGGTTTGGAATATGCTGTCTGAGGATCTTCGGTAAATTTCTGCAGTGCAAGCCTATAGATAGTACACACTGCTTCCACTGACTGTCAGTGGTGGAGGGAATGGATGCTTGTGGATATGTGCCAGTCAAGCGGGCTGCTTTGTCCTGGATGGTGTCAAGTTGCTTGAATGTTGTTAGAACTGTATCAATCCAAGCAAATGCAGAGTATTCCATCACACTCCGAACTTGTGTCTCGAAGATGGACAGGCTGTGTGCGTCAGGAGGGGAGTTATTTGCTGCTGTATTCCTAGACTTTGGCTTGCTGTTGTAGCTACTATCTTTATGTGGTGAGTCCAGTTGATTTTCTAATCAATGGCAACCCCAGGACATAGATATTGGGGGAATTCAGTGATGGCAACATAATTGAATGTCAACAACAGTGGTTAGTTTGTGTCCTTATTGGAGATGGTGACAGCCTTATTGCTTGTCTCTAAGCCTCCACCTCACCCCTGTCCTGTCTTTGATCTGCTCCAGATTTCCAATGAAGTTCAACAGAAGCTTGTGGAACAGCATCTCATTTTGGAATGTACATTTGTGGCCTTCTGGACTCAAAACTGTTCCATAATCCTTTGTGTTGCACTCAGCTGCTATGCAGTCATTCACACCTCATCTGGATACATCCTTTGTTTCTTTGCCCTACCCATTGCCACTTTTAGCTTCTGTACAATTAAACCTTTATAATTTTTATCTCTCCTGCCCTCCACCCTTTCAGACCTTCCTGTTTGTACTTGATTACCTCAAAGCTCATTACCTTTTGTGGTCAGAACACTAGAATATTTTTTTCTGTCAACAATTTCAGTACTATTCCCGATAAAGAATTAATATATTCTATATCAGTTCTGTCTATATGCGCCATACTGCATTTGTTTGGATTAAGTGCCATTTGCTATTGTTTGGCCCATTTCCCTAGTACACTTGTTCGAAAGAATCATGTCAAAAAACTATACTTCTCTACAGTTGAGCATTCAAACAAGTTCTTGTATCATCTACAAACTTGCTAATTATATCATAATATTGCTTTCCAGGTCCTTAATAAAATTAATTCTGAACAATAATAAGGCCTTATACTGATCCACAATAATTGACTACAACTTTTCTTTAATTTTCTCCCTTCCTGATCTCTTTTGATATAGCAGCTGAGAGGACAGGTTGGCTGCCCTTCTAATAGTGTGTTACCACAGTCTGTTCATTGCTAGAAGGTCCTTTTGAATGGTTCCTGCCATTCCAGAAAACCTAGATTTTAACAAGACAAAAGTTTCACTACATCTATGAGTTTTTTTAAAATCCTAACAATTGTTGTGTTTCATCTAGTTTCAGTTCCAGTCTCTCTCTCTCTCCCCTCTGGAGGGTGAATTTGCCATAATTCCAGGAATCTGTGACTATTGAAATGTTCTTTTCGGATCTTTGTCCAGCTGGATCATAAATTATAGCTTAACAACTGCTGGTGCTGTGTTGTGGCTGAAACCTGCAACACTAATAAGGATTAGGTTTCCTTACATTGAGACTGTCCACTGGAGTTAAAAGTGCCGCTTAAGTTTCTGTCTGACTCAGAACTCTCATGGGCATTTCCATTCTTCTTCACCACTAATTTAGATTTAAGAACCCCACAGAAAGAAAAATAAAGCCGACAAAAATGAGAAATATGTTTAAAATCAATTTGTTAAAAGCATCAGAATTAAGATTTTTCTTTCCAGTATCTTTTTAGAACCAATTGAGAGGGACTTTTCTGCAGTTAACTCACTTGATGGGGATTACGATTTTGGAAATTGAAATGCATAGACAATATGTGTGGATGTTTTGTGAGAATCTAAGAAACAAATCAATAGGTGTTTTATGGACAATTATGACAATGGATGCAGAAAGCAAAGAACCAATGAGCCCCACGTGAAAAGAATTACCAAACAAGATTTCATTATTTGTAACTTTTACTTTAACAAAAATCTGATTCAACATAAACTAAATTAACATGTAAATAACGGTTGGTACAAATTATATATTTTGCTCAGAATTGGAGACATAGCGAAGATAGAAAAATAATCAGATCTAACTCATCCACTCCCTGTATGACATCAGTGTTGGCAACACAGTTCTTTTAAGTTCAGATTTTCCTCTGGCAAAAGTGCAAGCCCATTTCCTTCAAGGGCTTAGCCAGACAGCAGTGTGCATGAAAACAGAGTTGTATCGTACAATCTTGCACACAATGGCACAGGTCATTGTGGAACCTTTTCAACTCTGTCCTCTCAGCATGGTTGAGCTGATTCTGGAAATTCAGTCAGTTGGAAATAAAAGAACTAGTGGCAACAGTCCTATATTCCTTCCAGCTGTCTGACCCAGCTTGCAGACTGCCTCCTCTATTCAGTACTTCTTTTTCCTCATTTTCTGTCTCCCACATGGCCTGTATAATTTTAACTTTGTGTTTATACAGCTTCCATGTCAAATGTTATCCGGTCCCATGAAGCAGCTTTTATCATCCAAAATTAATATTGGTCTTTTTACAAATGATACAAACTCTTCAAGGAGTGTGTTTGGAAAGGATTTTTTTTTTAAATACACGTAATAAATTTAACTTCTTACAGATTTTCATTTTACTAGTTCTCGTTCAAAGGCTGTCATAAAATAAAAACAACAAAGGAGTAGTCACAGAAGACCCATTTTTGAAGAAGGAATTTTATTTACTACTTTTTGAACACAAGTTTAAAAATCACTAACATCTGGCAGTATGGTTAAAAAAATCAGTTTGAACAGTATGGAAAGATTCCATTTCTCATTTAGTAAAATAAACTTGGAAACTGGTAACAAAGTGCCCCAATACATGTACAAAGTAGGAATTATTGAATGGTAGTATTCATATTAATGACTGTTATAACAAGGTGGAATTTTACACCCCAAGAATACACTTTTCCAATTGCTGTGTGGAAGTCAACAATGAATCAAACATACCAATCAGGGAAATTATTAGAAGCACTTGCCCAGTAATCTCAGAATGCAGTGACTTCACTTGAGGCTTTTGTTCTACCTCAAAGATGAAGAGGAGAAGCAGACAACATTAACAGTAACATAACTGAATTTCCACTTTGGCTGCCTTGAGAACACTAAGCATAAAGTGTACATCAAACTGTTTTTTTTTTGTTAAGTAAAATTATGATTCAAGCTTACTCTCAAATTAGATAAAAACATACCTTAAAACAGTGAACTAGTGCAGTTGGTTCCTTATAGTAGCGTGGTGGATTAGAGGTAATGTTACTGGATTAGTAATCCAGAGGCCCAGGCGATTCCTCCACAACGACTGGGTAGGATTTAATTTCAATTAATTAATAAATCCTGGAGTAAAAACGAAGTTAATTAATGTTCTGTAAGAGTATAAATCTGCTGTCCATACCTGGTCTGGTTTACATATGATTCCAGACTGACAGTAATGTGGGTGACTCCTAATTGCCCGTGAAATGGCCCACACAGTTAGAAAAGGGCTCCTCATCACCACCATAGAGCATGAAAGATGTACAACATCTGCTGACCTTATCAGTGACACACATCCCTTGATTGAAACAAAAATTTGATAATTTTAACCACATGTATTTATATTATAGCTGAAAATAGGTTTATCACAATGATTTAACATTTTAATAAGTGTCCAATTCTCTACCACAATGATTCTCTGTGAACAACTGGGGAATAGGACTTTCCAGGGGCTCCACAAATTGCTAGGTAAGAGCTAACTGAGCAGGACTGGCTTTATGGTTGAATGACATGGAAAAATGTCTAAGGCATCGTGATCAGGGCTTAGATCTCACCTAACCACATAGTCAGTTAAGGGAACCCATCTGAGCTTTTTACTTAAAAGCCATGTGTGGCAAATGTTAATGGAGTCTTGGTTTCTGCACTGTCGCTCAAGGAAGTACACAAAGCTGTCAAATAGTCACATATCATCCTTTAGTGGGTCTACCAGTGCTTTGCAAGACAACTGAATAAATCAAATTCTATTTTTAATTGCATGTGTTTTTTTTAAATGAATGTATTGGGGAAACTACATTTTGCAATTCCATACACTTGTCCATGATTAAAAAAAAACTTTTATGTAGAATGATTTATGATTGTCATTGTCAAACATCACAAGACAGACCATCATTGTAGTGAGAAATTATCAGACCCATCTCACTGATATCTGTAAATAAACACCCATTTTCTTAGACATACAGCCCTCCCATATTAATAAGTATTACATATTATGCTTTTGAAAGGTTCTTTGATTCCTGATCAATTTGTAAAGGGGTCCTTCAATTAACATTGATCAACCCTCGACAATTTCAAAGTAGAAATTTTTTAAAATTGGTCAAGATTATGATAGCTCAACTCACATTCAATGAAGCTTGTAATAAAAAAAATTCCCTTCTTTTCTCGTGCTGTTCTGGATGATTTCAGGCAGATTGTATTGATACAGCCAGCAAAACTTCAAGACCTTCTCATTCCACTCAGCTGGTGTCAGTGATAAATCTTTTTTTGGGGGGGCTATTTGCAGTAAGCTTACACATTTTTATGCATGAATATACTTTTCATATTGGCACTAAAGAATCATTAAAAAGTAAATTGTAATGAAACTGTAATTTCTAAATAATCAATTCTCACTAGGAATGAGGGGATGCTGCCTTTCAATCACTGACCAGTTTTCTGAGACATATCAACATAGCTTGTAGTAAACACAAATACCAATTAAAACTAACATTTTCAAAACTAACATTTCACTATATGTTTTTATGATCCTGCGGAAAACATCAGCGGTTTTACGTAGATCGTAAAATACAGAAGTGGAGTTTGTACTTCAGGAAATTTATTTTGTGATGTATCCATAAAATTGTGGAGGTAATCTTACTAATCAATAGAGTTATTTATAGTTTGAGATACTTATGTAACGTGTAAATTCTGATGAGGCACAATATTCTCTTCACAGAATGTCATTACTTGAGAAACAAGGATTTTATTAAAAAGACATTACTTCCACATATTTGTTGAATAATCAAAGTTGTCTGAGTTTTCTTTTGCCATCAGTCTGTACACAGTATTCTGTTTTGGCCCTGGTTTAGCATGTCTCAACTCTTCTCTTTTTCAGGGTGAGAGTATATGACCTTCGGACAAGTAAAGAAGTGATATCGCTCTATGGCCATCAACTGGGCGTGTCATCAGTACAGATGGATGATTGGAAGATAGTCAGTGGTGGTGAAGAGGGATTGGTCTGTGTGTGGGAACAACGAATGGGAACTAAACTCTGGGAAATGCATTCGAGGTATGAGTTTTTTAAAATCGAGGTAAATGGTCATCAGCTGTTTCTGTGGATTGATCACAGAAGAAAAACATTTCAGTTGTAACAATTTGTTCACTTTGCATAAGACAATTGCAAACTCAAGTTTTGAGTGTGATTTTCTAAAATCTGCCAAAGATCCTTTCCTCACTTGTAATTTTTGAGTGGTTAGTTTTATGCACTTGTGACATATCTGGAAGATGTGAAAATGTGTATCATGTAATGAAGTGCAGTTTTTATACAACATAATCAAATGGACAAAAACAGATTATTAACTAGTTAATGGTTTTGTTGTTTTTGATTGATGATGGAAAGGAATATTGATCAGGACACCAGGAAATTACCTGGTGCTTTTTAACTAATGTCAGACAATTTCTTTAATACATACATACAAAAGTAACTTATCCAAAGAACAGTATTCACATTTCATCCTCAGTGCAACCCTCTGATGATGTTGAATCAATCTCAAGTGGAACTTGAACACAACCATCTTGTCAAATTTCTGGCATCCCTTCCTACTAACACAGACTGTTTTCAAGAAGATGCACATGTTAGAAGGAATTGTAAGATAATAAAAGAGAACAGACTTGTATTCAATTTTTGTCCCATGGACTCAAAGAACATTGAGGCTGGCTCTACTGCTTGTCTGAGGTCAGTTCAGTACAGCTCATGAACTGAATTGAATCCGTCACCTTCGAGATCTCCATGGATCATTGAAAAGATTTGCTGCACTACTTATGGAATTAACAACAATTAAAATGCTAAATTTTCTGAGGACATGTTTAGAATTTAGTATCTAGAAAATCAAAGTAAAAACAAATTAAGTGTAAAAATTTTAAAAGCTGGAAATCTTGGGGGACCAAAAATGAAAATAACAAGATTAAATATTTGGAAAAAAAAAATCAATGTTTATCCTTCTAGATACTGACTAATGTGATAAGCATTTTCATTTCTGTTTCACAGATGGAAATGATAATTGCAGCTCCAGATCAGGGAATTCAGGCTAATTTTATAATTACTTTTCCAGACATCCCGTACGACACCTACGTTTTGGTGCACATACACTGGTCACTGCAAATATTCCTAATGAGAAATATCCAAGAGGAGCCAGTATCATGGATGATGATTTAACAGCTCATCGTAGGTAAGGCACATCTACAATACAATCGTGCATTATAGAACATAGAATAGTACAGCACAGAACAGGCCCTTCAGCCCACGATGTTGTGCCGACCACTGATCCTCCCTCAAATTTCTGTGACCATATGCATGTCCAGTAGACTCTTAAATGTCCCCAATGACCTTGCTTCCACAACTGCGGCTGGCAACGCAAACCATGCTCTCTCAACTCTGTGTAAAGAACCTGCCTCTGACATCCCCTCTATACTTTCCTCCAACCAGCTTAAAACTATGACCCCTCGTGTTAGTCATTTCTGCCCTGGGAAATAGTCTCTGGCTATCGACTCTATCTATGCCTCTCATTATCTTGTATACCTCAACTATGTCCCCTCTCCTCCTCCTTTTCTCCAATGACAAAAGTCCGAGCTCAGTCAACCCCTCCTCATAAGATAAGCCTTCCATTCCAGGCAGCAATCCTCTGAACCCTCTCCAAAGCATCCACATCTTTCCTATAATAGGGTGACCAGAACTGGACGCAGTATTCCAAGTGCAGTCTAACCAAAGTTTTATAGAGCTGCAACAAGATCTCACGACTCTTAAACTCAATCCCCCTGTTAATGAAAGCCAAAACATCATATGCTTTCTTAACAACCCTGTCCACTTGGGTAGCCATTTTAAGGGATCTATGTACCTGCACACCAAGATCCTTCTGTTCCTCCACACTGCCAAGAATCCTATCCTTAATCCTGTACTCAGCTTTCAAACTCGACCTTCCAAAATGCATCACCTCGCATTTATCCAGGTAGAACTCCATCTGCCACCCCTCAGCCCATCTCTGCATCTTGTCAATGTCCCACTGCAGCCTACAACAGCCCTCTATACTGTCAACGACACCTCCAACCTTTGTGTCGTCTGCAAACTTGTTGACCCATCCTTCAATCTCCTCATCCAAGTCATTAATAAAAATTACAAACAATAGAGGCCCAAGGACAGAGCCCTGTGGAACACCACTCACCACAGACTTCCAGGCAGAATATTTTCCTTCTACTACCACTCACTGTCTTCTGTTGGCCAGCCAATTCTGTATCCAGACAGCTAAGTTCCCCTTTATCCCATTCCTCCTGACCTTCTGAATGAGCCTACCATGGGGAACCTTATCAAATGCCTTGCTGAAGTCCATATACACCACATCCACAGCTCGACCCTCATCAACTTTTCCAGTCACATCCTCAAAGAACTTGATAAGGTTTGTGAGGCATGACCTGCCCCTCATAAAGCCGTGTTGACTGCATTTAATCAAGCCATGGTCTTCCAGACGGTCATAAATCCTATCCCTCCGAATCCTTTCTAACACCTTGCAGACGACAGACATGAGACTTACTGGTCTGTAATTGCTGGGGATTTCCCTATTTCCTTTCTTGAAGAGAGGAATTAAATTTGCCTCTCTCCAGTCCTCAGGTACGACTCCAGTGGAGAGTGAGGATGCAAAGATCTTCGCAAGTGGCGAAGCAATTGCATTTCTCATTTCCCAAAGCAGCCGAGGACAAATCTGGTCCGGGCCTGGCGACTTGTCAATCTTAATGTTTGACAAAGTTTTCAGCACATCAGCTTCCTCTATCTCTTTCTATTCCAGCATGCACACCTGCTCTTCAAAGGTTTCATTCATTACAAAGTTCATTTCTTTCGTAAAGATAGAAGCAAAAAACTCATTTAGGGCTTCCCCTACCTCCTCAGACTCCATACACAAATTCCCTATGCTATCCCTGATCGGCCCTACTCTATCTTTGACCGTTCTCTTATTCCTCATATAAGTGTAAAATGCCTTTGTGTACATAAATATTGAAAAGCAGGGCAGCATTGTGTAACCCATCGAAATAGAATTGTCAATGTTATCTTTATTTAAAAATAATGATCACAGTTTACCTGTAAGTGTCTGTATTCTGTGTCAATCATACTGCAGCTAAATATTGGGATCAAGTTTGTATTAAGCTCAAATAAATTGAATGGATGTCTGCTTTTTTCCAACTACTGTAGTTGTCCTCAGTAAGTTTGTAAGGTCTTAATCGAGGTGCAGGTTGTGCTATTTGGCATGATAAAATTTCTAATTTGGCAGTAAACTGTTAAGTTAGTAGTGTCACTTTGAAACCACAATGGCGGGTTTTCTGTGAAATAGAAGTACCATATCCATGGTAACAGTAAAAGATAGAGGTTCTTTCTTCTGTTGTTAAGACTGAGAAGTATTGTTAAAGTAAGTAGTTGATTTCAACTTTTGGGTAATCAATTAATGGAACACTCATTTTGACAGCAAAGATGTCCTCATGATTTTAGATTTTGCTCTCAATTAAATTTGGCAGATAAACTCTGAGACTTCAAAAAGCATCTCAGTGCAGCTTGTCAGAATGAGGCCTCAGAATAAGACTGCGCAGCAGTCAGTGTCATAGAATATATGTGAGGGGATGGCCATGGTCTCTGAGGCTGGGTATTTTGAAACATTGGCGACATCTGAAATTATTTATACTGTTTCAAGGCACACACAGAACTTTGACCAGTTCCACCCAAGAGTGGAAATCAGGGCTCTGTATGCTTCAAAGGACCCTAATTGAACCACATGGCCTGAAACAGGCAGGTGCTTTAGAAATTCAGCAACAGGCCCATTTCAAAATTGATAGTGTTGGTATCGTGAAGAGATTACCAGCATAGTTTTTGAATTTGTAACTACCCATTTTGCATAAAATGGAGGTATTCAGAATTGATTCCACTTTGTGCAGACTTAAATCTGAATTTTAATTATTTTTGACCTTGGGTATAGTCAGTAAGGCAATGTTTTGTTTTGCAAAAGCAAAAAAATGCAAATAACATACTTTCTCTCTCTTTCAAATCCACTCACCCTCACGAAGAACAATAATGTCAATTATAAAGAAGTCTAATTTTAAAACACACTTTCCTATGCTCGTTCTTTAACAATACGTTTGATCATTGTACAATAGAAAATTGCATGTTGATTATATTTTACAGCGGATGAAATGATGAATTTGCTGAACAAAGTTTAACTTTTTTTAAGATCATTAACTGCCAATTATTGTTTTTCAGGCATCGAGGAATTATATATGTCTATGACTTCTCTGTTGATAAATCAGCTCCTGTCTTACCAATCTGTCGTTCTACCTATGATGAAGATGTTGGCTACAGTTACAACATCGCACTTTCGATGCCTTATGACCAAATCAAGTGAATATCGTCACTTCCTGAATATATTGGTTTTATTACAGTCTTATAGTAATTCTGGAAGTATGCTTGTAATTAGCCTACACTTTCAGATGTAAAAATATAATACTTCTCAGGAGAGGTCAAAGGAGGCATGCAGGGCATTGGATAGACAAATGAACCAGAAATGACCCTTGGTCCTGAAATTCCTCAACAACTTATCACCAAACTTTGAAGAAAAATAACAAATAATCATTTTTAGCCATGCTTCCGTGGCTGTTCCAATTTTGCACCTAAATCACAATGGGAGATCTGTCCTCACCTTTAAATGTTTTTCTTTCTTTTCGTTTCTCTTTGTTTCTGATGATAATTTGGATTAGAGAAACTGATTACATGTATGGTAAAATGAGGACAGACACTTTGACTTCAGATTCAGTTACATAATTCGCAGGATGGTCCATTGTATATAGATAATGCAGAGAAAGCAAAAGATGTACTATTTGTGGAAAACACTTTATTATTTTAAGTATTCAATAAAGCTGCCATTTTGTGGCTGGTGCTTTTCTATTTTTTTAAATCACTGTTCCATTTCAGATTCTGCAGATGGTAATCCCTTTTGCTATACACGTTGGAGGATAAAGCTCCTTTGGTGCAGGGTAGCATCCCTGCCTGAGCCAGATATTTTGGGCTCCAGTCATGTTCCAGGACTGAAGGGCCAAGGAAGGTATGTTCAAAATGCAACCGAACATCGATCTTCTAACATCTACCAGTGACAATTGGAGCCTCGACCATCTCAATTCATATTGCTGTGAACCACAACATGCATATTGTGACAGCACCTCTGACTCCTTGAGGAGGGTGGCTGGCTCAGTTGACTGGATAACCAATTTGGATCATTTTAGTGACAGCAGCATGGGTTAGCTCCCAGTTCCAATGAAGGTCAAACAGGAACCTGCTTCCTAGCCTTTACCCATAGTGGAGTTTGCAGTGCCATGGATCAGACCTGCCTTTAGGCAGATAACCATGCATCAGGCTGGAGATACAAAGTCAAGTAGATGGCAGGGTGACGAGGCAGACCGTACTCATCACTCTCCTCCACTGGTATTTTACACATTCTGGGGTGGCTTGTGGGCAGTGCGCTTGCTGTTAGCCCTATTAGGGTCTTTAAGTTATCACTAATAGCTGATATGGCTGATATTTTATTAGCAGCAAGTAGATATCTTGTATATAGATAAGGAAAGCAGAGCAGTAGGTGGGAAGAGGATTTGTTTTGATTAAAAATGCTTTTCCTTCTCTTCAGCTGCCATTTTAAATTTAAATTGTTATGATGGTGTGATTACATATTGAGGCCTCAAGTTCATATAGTTTTCATAGGTAAAATAAGTTGTGCATACTTTGTGCTCCTACTGTTGTCTTCTCTGCTTGAGCTTAGAAAGCTGCAGTCCTCTAACGTACTACGATGATTAGACATGCACCACCGTACTATCAGCCCCTTTGTTCCTCGGTTATCAGCGTTCAATATTATATTTGAGCAAAGTATAAATCATAAATTCTGGTTGATCCAGTGATATGCTTGTTTGGTTTGTTCCTTTTTTAATTAAAAGAACTAATGGGACTAAAACAATTTTAATCAAAATCTTCTGTACAAATATTCTATTTAACTAAGAATATAATATTTTTAAACAAGATGGAGGCAAATAATTTGGCTCATATTGGTATGGATGTAACCAGATTGAGAGTATTTGCATAAGCATTACTGAATGAGCAAGTCTTAGATTTGATCGGTAAAGTCAAAACCAGACTCCTCTAGCATTAAATACTTTATGTAAATTAGATATCAAGAAAGCTTTAAAGATTATTTTATTGGTTAATCCTTATTTAAATATTAATGCAGTTTATCACCAATAATCAATCTCCTTTGCAATTTCTGCATTTTTTTTGTGATTCTCATAAAATTGGGTGAAACATTTTGTACTTTATTTAAATTCTGTTCTTTAAAAAATTAATATTTGTATTTTACAATTATAAAACAGTTAGTTTTGTGGCTTTTTAAAAAAATGTAAGTTACATTGAAACAAGTCCAGGTGTTAATGATAAACTATAATCATTATTGTTCTGGAAATGTGTCTTAAGATATGATTACTATTTTAAAAGAGTTACCGTGTATTCTGCAGAACTGGAAACCATTGTTGCACTTGCATAGAAAGTGGACTTCTGGAATCTATGAAACCACTCTTTTTGTGCATTTATGTTGTAAACATTCAAAGGAAACTCTTTGAGCTTATTTTTATTGCAATTTGGCACAAACTGTAATTGTGGGTGGACAGCGAAGAAGTACAAGTCATACCTGATACAACATACTCTTAATTCAAAGTTACTTAATTCAAGTTATTTGATAACTTTTTTAACAGGTAAAATTCTCACTTTGAAATTCAAATCAAGATATTTAAATAAGCAGAGTTAATTCTAATATTTGTTAACATAAACTAGATGAGTAATCAGCTGTATACTGTAATTATTCGCTGACTATTTCTTGTTATACTGCAGTAATGATGCCAGGGATCTTAATTCACAGGAAGATTGTTGTACAACAAAACCTAGGAAAACGTAAGTCAGAATGAGTGCTGATTAGCAAAAGTAGCATAAAACTGACCTCAACCTAAAATGAAGACCAAATAGATAAAATGAGAAAAATACAAAGTGATCTAATATGTAATCTAATCTTGCAGTTCAAATGGCAAATACAAGTATACCAGGGTTCACTCTTACAGTTTATGAGATCACTTAAATCCCTTGATCATATTACAGCCGTGAAATAGCTCCGTTCTGTCTGAGAAATATGCATTATACTGTTGTGAGCTTTTATGTCCAGTGGGATACATTGGCAGATTTCAGTTCATCACAGTCTTTCATATGTGTGGCAGCCTGAAAAGGTGTTGAGTATTGTATTTGAATTTTTTACTTGCATAATTCTTTCCCCCCCCCCCCCCCCAACTGATTTAATAGTTGCTGGACAACTTCCTGTCTGTATTGCAAGGTCATGGTTCGGAAGGGTTATTAGTTAAGACTGTTTTAAGCTCCACCCAATTTGATGATGTCATATGTAATCTAATCTTGCATTTTAAATAGCAAATACAAGTTTCCCAGGGATTGTATTTACTGTTTATGGCATCACTTGGCTGGAGAAAGGCAGACAGCTCTTAATTTTGAAGAAACCATATCTACCATCTTGGTCACCATAACAGTGGTTCAATATTCCAAGGAGTGACAATAACAGTCAGGAATTCCAATCTGTCTGCTTAAGAAATGTGGAGCGCTGCTGAAGTCAACAACAGATCCCCACAGTGCAGGATAGTGGGAGGAAGTAAAATCACATCCCTTTCACCAGTCGTATGCTAGGTTCTGAGATTTAAATGTCTGCTGGCATAGAGGCAAACACTTTAACATCTGCTGTGAAAGGGCAAGAATGTAAGCTAATTATGGGAATAGCGTGGCAGTTGTTTCAGTGAAAAGGGTGTCAGATGTCAGGCTGTTGGGCAAGGATGTGGGTTGGAGGAGGTATTGTCAAGACTGCTGTATATCGGCGTTCAGGGGTTACCGGGATTGAGACTAGTGTTGGGGGAAGGGAGGAAGTCAGGTATCAGATGAGTGGCAGTGGGAAGGTAGGTGTCGGGGCTGGAGAGGGGAGTTAAAACAGGTAGCGGACACAGTAGGGTGTGTTAACACCAGTCAGTAAGAGAGTTGGCAGCCATCCGACATTAAGTGAGAAACCTCCAATTTGACCACAATTGCATGGGGAAACCCTCTAGAAAAATCACCTAAACCGTGTATTCAAAAAGAATGGGTACCCAATGAACACAGTCCACCGATTTCTCAGGAACAAACCCAAACAAGCAGATAAAACATGTCCAGGAACCCTGCCACTCTCCCCTACATCAAAGACATCTCAGAAATGACTGCCAGACTACTCAGACCCCTTGGCATCATGGTAGCCCACCAACACACTAAAACAGCAGCTATTGAACTTGAAAGACCCTATACAGACAATGAGCAAAACTAACGTCATTTACAAAATACTGTACAAAGACTGTAACAAACACTACATTGGACAAACAGGCAGAAAACTAGCCAGCAAGATACATGAACACCAACTAGCCATACAAAGACATGACCCTCTCTCACTAGTGTCCTCACACACAGATGAGGAAGGACACCACGTTGACTGGGACAACACATCCATCCCAGGAAAAGCCAAACAAAGACATGTATGAGAATTCCTAGAAGCATGGAATTCCAACCGGAACCCTCTCAACAAACACATCGAGTTAGACCTCATCTACCACCCCCTGAGAAAAGGAACCGGAAGTGACTTCACCAGAGGAAATGACATCACCAACCCAAAGAAACCCAAACATATAAATAGAAAGCAGGAATTTTCAGCAATGTTTCGCCTGAGGTCCACTAAAGATGTTACCTAGTAGGGTAACAAAATGTCTGGAAATGAACCTTCCAGTTCAGCGAGCAAACCCACATCGAAAACCTCAACCTGAGCTACCAACCTTTTCAAAAACCCTCTAGAAGGTAAAACAGAAAAAGCATTGATTTACTATGGGTTTAAAAACCTTTAAAGCAACAAAACTAATGAAGCTTTAAATTTTAATTGAAACGATTTATAGTACATAGGCTCATTCTTGTGCAATGCTGTTCTTTCAGCCCAGGATATTGTGCTTAACATGACACCAAATTAAACTAATCCCTTCTGCCTGCCCTTGGTCCCTATCCGTCCATTTCTTGCATATTCATGTACTTATCTTAAAGTCACTTAAACTCCCCTATTGTAGCTGTCTCCACCACCACCCCTGGCAGCACGTTCCAGACTCCTACTACACTCTGTGCAAAAAACCTTCCTCTCACATCTCCTTTGAACTTTCCCCATCTCACCTTAAATGCATGCTCCCTAGTATGAGACATTTCAATTCAGGATGACTATCAGAATGATTCTCCCAATCTATGCATCTCATAATTTTATAGACTTCTATCAAGTCTCCCTTCAGCCTCCACCACTCCAGAGAAAACAACTATTGTTTGTCTAGCTTCTCCTTACAGCTCATGCCCTCTACTCCAGGCAGCAACCTAGTAAACCTCTTCTGCACCCTTTCCAAAGCTTCCATGGCAACCAGAAATGAATGCAATGTATGAAGAACAAATAATTACCTGAGGAAGAAATGGCAGGAGAGATAACATCGACTGGGACTGCCATAGTGTTAAGGGTTTAGATGGAGATGAATTTCTTAAGTGCATACAAGACAATTTTCTGATTCAGTATGTGGATGTACCTATTAAAGAAGGTGCAAAACTTGACCTACTCTTGGGAAATAAGGCAGGGCAAGTGACTGAGGTGTCAATGGGGGAGCACTTTGGGGCCAGCGACCATAATTCTATTGGTTTTAAAATAGTGATGGAAAAGGATAGACCAGATCTAAAAATTGAAGTTCTAACTTGGACAAAGGCCAATTTTGACGGTATTAGGCAAGAACATTTGAAAGCTGATTGGGGGCAGATGTTCGCAGGTAAAGGGATGGCTGGAAAATGGGAAGCCTTCAAATATGAGATAACAAGAATCCAGAGAAAGTATATTCCTGTCTGGGTGAAAAGGAAGGCTGGTAAGTATAGGGAATGCTGGATGACTAAAGAAATGAGGGTTTGGTTAAGAAAAAGAAGGAAGCATATGTCAGGTATAGACAGGATAGATCGAGTGAATCCTTGGAAGAGTATAAAGGAAGTAGGAGTACACTTAAGAGGGAAATCAGGAGGGAAAAAATGGGACATGAGATAGCTTTGGCAAATAGAATTAAGGAGAATCCAAAGGGTTTTTACAAATCTATTAAGGACAAAAGAGTAACTACGGAGAGAATAGGGCCCCTCAAAGATCAGCAAGGTGGCCTTTGTGTGGAGCCACAGAAAATGGGGAGATACTAAATGAATATTTTGCATTGGTATTTACTGTGGAAAAGGATATGGAAGATATAGACCGTAGGGAAATAGATGGTGAAATCTTACAAAATGTCCAGATTACAGAGGAGGAAGTGCTGGATGTCTTGAAACGGTTAAAGGTGGATACATCCCCAAGACCTGATCAGGTGTACCCGAGAACTCTGTGGGAAGCTAGAGAAGTGATTGCTGGGCCTCTTGCTGAGATATTTGTATCATCGATAGTCACTGGTGAGGTGCCGGAAGACTGAAGGTTGGCAAACGTGGTGCCACTGTTTGAGAAGGGCGGTAAAGACAAGCCAGGGAACTATAGACCAGTGAGCCTGACCTCGGTGGTGGGCAAGTTGTTGGAGGGAATCCTGAGGGACAGGATGTACATGGAAAGGCAAGGACTGACGAGGGATAGTCAACATGCCTTTGTGCGTGGGAAATCATGTCTCACAAACTTGATTGAGCTTTTTGAAGAAGTAACAAGATTGATGAGGGCAGAGCAGTAGATGTGATCTATATGGACTTCAGTAAGGCGTTCGACAAGTTTCTCCATGGGAGACTGATTAGCAAGGTTAGATCTCATGGAATACAGGGGGAACTAGCCATTTGGATACAGAACTGGCTCAAAGGTAGAAGACAGAGGGTGGTGGTGGAGGGTTGTTTTTCATACTGGAGGCCTGTGACCAGTGGAGTGCCACAAGGATCGGTGCTGGGTCCTCTACTTATTGTCATTTCAAAGCTTGACAGTCACAGTTTTACATAATTTTATATGGATTTCCCTGGAAGCATAAACTCTTAAATCATGGACTTTCAAGAACTGTCAAAAGCTTACAAAACTTCATCTATGCATCAGTGTCTTTTTTTTAATGTTTTGGTGCTAAAGAATCATTAGCAGTAGTTTCAGTCAAATACAAAATGGATTTACTTGTTCAGCTTCTGGTTTAACATCTAGCTTAAAAGCAATTCTGTATCTTAAACAGTCAAGAAAAAAATCATCTTGCTCAGAAATCCAGATATACTCCAAAAGAAAAGAAAATGCCTACTTCATCAAAGCAGCTGTCTATCATGAGGAATATTGAAGAGATTAAAGGGTTCCCCCAGATAATGTTGTGGGACAATTACATAACCATTTCAGAGATATGGCTGCAGAATGACATATATTGTGACCTGAATCATGAAGAATACAGGACATTTAGGAGGGACAGGAAGTGAGGAAAAGATGGAAGGATGGCTCTGTATTAGGAAACTTCTGAGGAAAAGGCCTGTTTGAAAACAGTAATACTTGTAAATAAACATACTGGCCATGCAGGTTCTCCATTTTAAAGTGTGCACAATGGGTCAGACCAGTACGAATCATTCAGCAGTTTTATTGGCTTATCCTTCAGAATGCTGAATTCAGGAAACCCAAAAATGGAAATAGTTTGGGTAGTGGTGAGGAATGAAGAAAACAAGACCTCATTTGTGGGAGTGTGTACAGTATCCCTAACAATAACCACATAGTAGGGTGGAACATAAAGGAATAATGAGAGCTAGTCAGAAAGGCACATGATATTCATGGGAGATTTCATCTAAGTTTTCCAGTCTATATTTAGAAGGATAGAAACAGTCTGGATGAGAAGTTTATAGAATGTCTAAAGGATACTTTCTTAGAACAACATTTGGAGCCAACCAGAAAGCGAGCTATCTTAGACCTGGTAGTCTACAACAAGGTATGATTATTTCAAATTGAAGATGCCCTAGGTAGTAGCATCCATAATATGATGACATTTACATTCAGTTTGATGTAAAGAGAAGTGCACCTCTTTAAATAAGAGATATTATGAGGACATGAATGCAGAATTGGCTGAAAATAAATTGGCACATCAGCTCATAGGATGAATCAATAAAGATGCAGTGACAGACTTTTCAGAATATAGAGAGTCGATAACATTCCAAACAGTAAGAAAAATTCTAAAGGGACAAAATTATCATTGTATTTATAGGAAGGTTAAAGATAGTGTTTTACATAAGTACATAATTGTGCAAAGACAAATAGCAGGTCAGATGTTTAGAATTTTTTTTTAAAGCGACAAAAAAATTAGAAGCGACAAAGTTAACCAGAAATATGAAGACGGGTACAAAGTGTTTCTATAAATATTTGAGAAAGACAAAAATTAACAAAATGAGCCTCCAGTCTATAGAAAGTAAATCTGGTAAACTACTAACTGCAGTACATCTCTCCCTGAGTTTTTTTCTTGATGGTTTTCCTCCTGGACTACAGAATTGTATGTGATACAATTTATTTTACTGATTTGCCTTTTGTCAACAAGTGTTTATGGGATGTTACTATATTGGAACAGTTACTGTTTGATAGTTAAACATTGTCAAGTTTTCCAATAGAGGCAAGTTATTCCAATTTTTCCTTTCTTTTGTATTTTAACAGTAGTACAAATGAAATGTGTTTTGCTTCAAGACTGGTAGTTTGACCAATCAAATTGCATCTGGAACACAACACCTGACACTTCCCTTTAACTTGCTCTTATTTTGGAGTCTAGGCTATCCTCTTAAAATACTTTGAGGCGATTCAGTCTGGTCCAAAATTAATAGCAAATATAACTCCTTTATTCAACTACATCTTGTTTAAGAAAAGAGTCTCTTCTCATTAGATTATCTGGTGATGTTCCTTTTCCACTCTAGACCTGGTAGACCCAGTCAGAAAAGGTGATAGTGGCAGCTATCTACAAATCCACACATTGGCTGTGATTGGTATTTAACCATAATTTAATATTGTTATTCTGTATTCTTTTCTGCAGTGGACAATGAATGATAGCTTGGTTAAACTGAAATAATTAGGTCCAGCCACTAGATGGCAGTACTTTAATACATTTTGTAATGATATCATGTCTAATACCAAAGCACCACATAGTGGCCGGGAATAAGTACTGCATCCGTATATTTACAGTAAATGCATCACATAAAAGGCATTGTGAGAAGAGAAAGGGAATGGCACATAATAAATTTAAATATCATTTTATGGTGCAGCTCCCTTTCCAAAAATATTAAATTGGGAATTCCAGCAAAGACCTCAGCCTCTACACAAAAATGTTAATATTCTGAGCTGATATTTGTGCTAGTCACAGATAAGTATTTATCATAAGGAGCAAGACTCAACATTAATGATCAACAACAATGGCTTCACATTCATCATAATCTGTCAATTTAAAACAACTGTTTAAAATTCATTTGAGTGCTGTTTCATATTAACAGCAGGGGGTCTCTTGGGTCCGTAACTGTTTGTAATGTACAGAGAGAATTTTGAAATTTATGATTTAACTTTAAATTTAATTCACAAACACTTAGTTTGGGTTCCACAAGGCCCACAGATCCTGACCTTATTACAGCATATCCAAATGTGGTCAAAAGAGCTGGGTCAAGACTGGAAGAATGACTGCCCTTGAGGCCAAGTCATTGTTTGACTGAGCATGACATCAAGGTGCTGAAACAACTTAGTCAATAGGAATCAGGGGAAACTGTCGATGGGTTCGAGTCATATCTAGCACAAATAAAAGAATAATGTTGTTGTTGGAGCTTAGCCATCTCAGTCAGAGGTCATCATTGCAGGTGGTGTACGAGGTCTATGAGAAAGTGAGGAACTGTAGATGCTGGAGATCAGAGCCAGAAAGTGTAGCACTGGAAAAGCACGGCAGGTCAGGCAGCATCTGAGGAGCAGGACAATCAACGTTTCGGGCATAAGCCCTTCGTCAGGAAT
>NC_057734.1:35738196-35759122 GCF_004010195.1 Chiloscyllium plagiosum
GACAGTTCAAGAGGGCAGTGCAGAGTAGGAGGGTTGGATCTGGGATGAGGTGGGGTAAGGGGGTTGAGGAAACTTGTGAAGTCTAAGTCAATGCAATGTGGTTTGAGGGTCTCAAGGTGGAAGATGAGCATTGTTCACCCAGGCGTCAGGTGGTTTAAATTTGGCAGTGGAGGCGGCCCAGGACTTGCACGTCCTTGGTGGAGTGAGAGGCGGAGTTGAAGTGGTCAGACACAGGGTGGTGGGGTTGACTGGCGCACATATCCCAGAGATGTTCCCTGAAACATTCCGTGAATTGGTATCCTGTCTCCCAAATGTAGAGTAGATGACATAGACAGCAACCTTTGGTTGTGCAGGAAAATCTCTGTTGGATATGGAAGCATCCTTTGGAATCTTGGATGGAGATGAGGTGGAAATTTTGGATGCAGAATTTACACCTCTTGTGGTGGCAAGGTGCTGGGAGTGGAGGGTGGGTTGGTGGGGGGTGCGGACCTAATGAGGGAGTCGCAGAGGGAATGGTCTCTGCGGAATGCTGATAGGGGTAGGGAGAGAAATCTCTCTCTGATGGCGGGGTCTGTTTGTAAGTGGCAGAAATAGCAGAGCAGATTCTGCTGTGTCCGAAGATTAATAGGGTTAAGGTGAGGACGGGGAGTGTTCTATCTTTGTTGCGGTTGGAGGGGAGGGGTTCAAGGGCAGAGGTGCAGAAAGTGGAGGAGATGCTCTGAAGGGCATTGTTGATCACGTAGGAGGGGAAATTGTGGTCCTTGAAATAGGAAGCCATCTGAGATGTCCTGGAGTGGAGTTGTCCCTTGTTGTGGTTCTGTTCGCCAAGCTGGGAATTTGTGTTGCAGACATTTTGTCTCCTGTCTAGGTGCTTGGCAGCCTCCTGTGAAGTGCTTCTGTGATGTTGATCTTCTTGGGAGCAGATACAGTGGAGGCAATGGAATTGGGAGTAATGGAGGGATAGGTGGGAGGAGGTGCAGTTCATGTAGCTGTGGGATTTGGTGGGTTTGAAGTAGATGCTCGTGTTGGGTCAATCGCGGGAGATGGAGACAAAGGAGTCCAGGTCGGGGAGGAAGGTGTCCGAGATGGTCAAGGTGAACTTGAGGTCAGGGTGGAAGGTGTTTGTGAAGTAATTGAATTACCAATACAGTCATCAATGTAGTGGAGGAAAAGCTGGAGGATAGTGCCAGTGTAACTTTAGAATGATTGACTGTTCGATGAATTGTTCAACCTCTTCATGGGAGCACGAGGTGGCACCGATACAGTCATCAATGTAGTGGAGGAAAAGCTGGAGGATAGTGCCAGTGTAACTTTAGAATGATTGACTGTTCGATGTATCCGACAAAGAGGCAGACATAGCTGGGCCCGTGCAGGTGCCCATGGCTACCTCCTTTGGTCTGAAGAAAGTGGGAGGCTTCAAAGGAGAAGTGGTTGAGGGTGTGCACCAGTTCTGCCAATCGAATGAGTGTGTCAGGGGAAGGGTACTGGTTGGGTTGGCAGGAGAGGAAGAATCTGAGGCCTTCATCATGTTGGATGGTTGTGTACAGGGACTGGATGTCCATCATGAAGATGAGGCATTGGGGGCCTGGGAAAAGAAAGTCATGAAGGAGGTGGAGGGCATGGGTGGTGTCCCAAATGTATGTGGGGAGATACTAGACCAAGGGTGATGGGACAGTATCAAGGTATGAGGAGATAGATTCGGTGGGTGGACCGGGGCAGTCAGGTTTGTGAATTCTGGTTAAGTAGTAGAACCGGGTGGTACGGAGTTCCCGGATTGAGATTGGAGGTTGTGGATAGGAGAATACTCTTCGTTTGCCTGGATGAATGTATCTCAAAGATCTGCAAGATAAAAGACAACTACTTGATTGTCTACTCTCCACAAATGCTGCATTTTCTATTTTAATTTATGATTTTCAGCATCCACACCATTTTGCTTTACTTCTGAATGGCAGCCTAGCCAGCAATGCCCACATTCTGTGAATGACAAAAAAAAACTTAGATTTGTTAGATGTTTATAGGGTGTTGATTTCCAAGGTCACACAATGCCTTGATGTTAAACTAATAAACAAAACTCAAGTGCAAATTTTAGTAAGTGATGTTTTATTTAGAGTCATAGAGATCTACAGCATGGAAACAGGTCTTTTGGTCCAACTTGTCCATATCTTGTCCCGACCAGATATCCTAAATAAATTGGTCCTATTTGCTAGGATTTGGCCCATATCCCTCTAAACCCTTCTTATTCACAGACTTATCGAGATGCCTTTTAAATGTTATAATTGTACCAGCCTCCACCACTTTCTCTGGCAGCTCATTCCGTACACACACCACCTTCTTCATGAAAATGTTGCCCCTTAGGTCCCTTTTAAATCTTTCCCTTTCACCTCAACCTATACCCTGTAGTTCTGGACCTCCCCACCCTGAAGAAGACAGCTTGTCTATTTATGAGGTAAAAACAATGACTGCAGATGCTGGAAACCAGATTCTGGATCAGTGGTGCTGGAAGAGCACAACAATTCAGGCTGCTCGTCGGATGCTGCCTGAATTGCTGTTCTCTTCCAGCACCACTGATCCAGAGCTTGTCTATTTACCCTATCCATGCCTCTCATGAATGCATAAACCCTAAAAGGTCACCCCTCAGCATCCAATGCTCCAGGGAAAATAGTCTTTCTCAGCTTAAAGCAGCCAACCCTGGCAACATCTTTGTAAGTCTTTTCTGAACCCCATAAGTTTCACAACAAACTTCCTATAGAAGGGAGACCAGAATTGCACAATATTCCAAATTTGGCCTGACCAATAAAGGCAACCTTACTACACACCTTCACTATCCTATCAACCAATGACTCCACTTTCAAGGAACAATGAACCTGCACTCCAAAGGTCTCTTTGGTCAGCAACACTCCCCAGGTCTTTACCATTAAGTGGTATGAGCCCTGCCCTGATTTGCAATTCCAAAATGCAGCACCTCACATTTGTCGAAATTAAATTCCATCTGCCACTCCTCGGCCCATTGGCCCATCTGATCAAGATCCTGGTGTACTCCGAGGTAACCTTATTCGTTATCCACTACAGGTCCAATTTTGGTGTCATCTATAAACTTATTAACTATACTTCCTATGTTCACATCCAAGTCATTTATATAAATTACAAAAAGCAGTGGACCCAGCACTGATCCTTGTGCACACCACTGGTCACAGCCTCCACTCGATCACCATCCTGTCTTTTACCTTTGAGCCAGTTCTGTATCCAAATAGCTAGTTCTCCCTCTATTCAGTATGATCTAACCTTGCTAACCAGTCTACCATGAGGAACCTTGTCAAATGTTTTACTGAAGTACTGACGTGGAGAAGCCGGTGTTGGACTGAGTTGGACAAAGTTAATAATCACACAAAAGGTTATAGTCCAAAAGGTTTATTTGGAAGCAGTGGCTTTCAGACCACTGCTCCTTCATCAGGTAGTTGTGGAGCGGGACCATATGACACAATTTATAGCAAAAGATTAGTGTCATGCAGCTGAAATGATATATTGAACAAACTAGATTATTGTTAAGTCTTTCATCTTTTAGACTGGGTTGCAGGTTTCAGTTTGTTAATATGTAACTCACAGAACTACTTTTAAGTCACATTCTCAATGCATTGAAGATGTAAGGCTAGAGTCTGTCTGTATCCCAATCTTGAGTCAGACTGGTTCTATTTCCAAAGTGAAATTTACAAAATATTACATAGATTGACTGCCTGCAAACTGCATTTTTGAGCAAAATTGAATGTATATTCAAATATACTTCAGCAAATACATATCCACCCTATTGACTTAAGTGCGCACGTGTGCAGGATGGGGAGGGAGAGAGAGAGAGATTTTGCGTGTGTGTGTGTGAGAGAGAGAGATTATAAGCCTCAAATTGTGCATGGGTGGGAAAGATTGTGGTGTGTGTATGTGTCAATGAGAGAAGGCTTGTGTATGAGAGAGGGTCTGCATGAGTGTGTGTGTGGGGTAAGAGAGAGTGAGTGACTGTATAGTGTAGTGGAGTCACCTGTAGTGCGACATGAACCCAAGGTCCTGGGTATTGAACTTGGCTATCAGACCTCTCTGTTACTTCTTCAAAACACTCCATCAAGTTAGTGAAACACAAAGCCATGTTGACATATCCCTAATCAATCCTTGCCTTTCCAAATTCATGTAAACCTGTCCCTCAGGATCCCCTGCAACAATTTGCCCAAAACTGATGTCAGGCTCATCGATCTATAGTTCCCTGGTTTTTCCTTACAACCTTTCTCAAAAAGTGGCACCACATTAGACAACGTCCAGTCATCTAGCACCTCTCGTGTGGCTATCAATAATACAAATATCTCAGCAAAGGGCCCAGAAATCACTTCCCTAGTTTCCCATAGATTTTTTATAGCTTTTAACACAATGGAAAACACTAAGGGGTGTCATGAAAATGAACTACGTCAAATATAAAATAGTAATTTAATCTGTTATTCTAGGAATTTTTGAGTAGCCACTTTTGCTAAGCAAAGGACACTGACTTGCTACAGCTTCTGATTTACACCAGTGAAGTCAATTCAATCCAAAGAGTATGAAGACAGCTACAGAGTTGGTACCCTGGAGCTGTGAATAGGTCATGTCTATCTCATCAAGATTAAGGATGGGATCATTCAGGACTAACAGCTGGGCACTAAAAACGAATCACCACAGATAAACTGCACAGTGACTAAGAGGAGAAAGCTAAGACAGCCAACAGCTAATCAACCACCCTTAGAATATACAACCATCTTCAAAAATGTTTCTTACTCAATGGTGTCAGATTAGATTCTCTACAGTGTGGAGACAGGCCTGTCGGCCCAACAAGTCCACACTGACCCTTCGAAGAGTAACCCACCCAGACCCATTTCCCTCTGACTAATGCACCTAACACTGGGCAATTTAGCATAGCCAATTCACCTGACCTGCACATCTTTGGACTGTGGGAGGAAGCTGGAGCACCCAGAGGAAACCCATGCAGACGTGGGGAGAATGTGCAAACTCCACACACACAATCGCCCAAGGCTGGAATCGAACCTGGGACCCTGGTGCTGTTAGACAGCTGTGCTGACCACTGAGCCACCATGCCATCCCATGTTTGCTCTAGCATAATTAAACATGAAAGATGTTGTTTATGAGAATGGGCCTAATTTATACCAGTGGTTAATAGCTTGAGTCAACCCTCTACCACTTTCTGGGCAGAATTTTACCCGAATGGTGGGAACAGAGCCAGGACAACCTGTAAAGTAACAGGAAGCCACACCGGGACAGCTCCCCATTCCTGCTGGCAGGAAAGTACCCCAAATATGGGGATGAGGAGCAATCGGCTCCACAGAAGCAAGCACAATTTGCACAATTAAATGCCAAGAGCCCTATTTTAATTGTGCTGCCAGTAGGGCGAGCCCCTACCTCTCCAAAATGTGGAAAGGCCACCACCTCAGAGGCAGTCTCCCTGCAGCAGTCTGGAGGGTACCAGGAGCTGGAGGTTTCCTGGCACAACTGGGTGCTGCACATTTTAAAAAGACCCCCTGCAGTCCTAACAAATCATTCCAAGGTGTTTCCTTTCACACCCATGAATTTTCAGTTTATTTGCTTACCTAAAGGGAGTCCAGGATCTGCCTCAGCAGTAACCATCTTTCATATACATGATCAAAAATGAAAATTATTATTCATTAACAGAGCTGGGAGTTAACTCTAGTCAGTTCCACTTGTCAGACTCTGTGTACATGCATTGTGTACATCATCTGTAAATTAGGCAGGTCTTCCAGTGGTATATGTGCATTACGTTGGCTGTCACTTGGTATCTGCTTAACCCTAGTGATGTTCCTTTTCTGATGTTTCATTCCCACGGTGAATGCTGTTGTCATGGTGACTTGTTGCTGATCCATTTCCATTGCTGGGGAGCAGTGGACCTCTGGGACTGATGGTTATTCTGCATTTTGTGCAGGTGGTGAGATCACTTCTTAGTTCACTGCCTGAAGGTGAAGGAAGACAATTTCTCTCAACATATATTGATGTCTGCAGTTGTGATGATATATAGTGTTGCTCATATTAGTTATGTACAATTGTGGTGATAACTGCTCAGTACAGGTCCCAATTTGTTACAAGGGTAAACTTTTGTTGTGTTAAATGTTTGCACTTTATCTCTAATATTGAGAAGACAAACAAAAGTTTTTAATGGGGGAGAAAAAAAATGAGGTGAACACAGTTTAATAGCACCAGTCCACGAGATTCAATGAGATATCCTTCTGCTCCTTCAGAGCCCTTCTGATCTTAGAAAGAAGATGCAAGTCCTTTCAGTTCTTTAATATAGACAGTGCAATTGTCAGATTAATTGTTTAGTGCATCAGTCACTGGTGCGAGGCAGCAGCTTATTAGGCAAATGCAAGTGGGAATAGCTAACTACCTTCCAATTCTTTGTTACTTCTCTGCAAGGAGAGGGGTGCCATCCTTTGAGAATCTGGGAGCTGTCTGTCCCTTTATTACTCATACACAGGGTGTCTACCTAGGCAGGAGCCAGGGAGGAGTCATCATGCCAAGTACACCTGACTCACACAACTGGTCCTGATTGTAAAAACAGTCAACAGCTGTCTCTGAGCAAAACTGCTAAACACACACCCTTGTGGAGATGAGTCCAGCAGTCCTCCCCACATCATGACTAAAGCAACAGTGTAAACATAATTCAAAATGACAACATCTTCCACAGTTCCCTTGGCTTAAAGCAGTATCCTGTTCCCACTTTGGTCGACAAACCAAAAATAAAGAATAATAAAGGGTGTCTTAGCAAGTTGCGGCAATGTTTTTTCAATGGTTGGCTTAAGGTAGAGAGCTCTTTTATATGTGTGTGTATGTAGTTTTCCCAGGTTTTTTTGACTGCTACCATGCTCCTAATTTAGAACCTAGAACATAGAACCTTTTGGCCCTTGATGTTGTGCTGGCCTTTTATCCCACTCTAAGATCAGACTAACCCATATACTCCATTGTAATATCTTCCATGTGCTGATCCAAGACTCACTTCAAAGTCCCTAATGTATCTGATTCTACAACTGCTGGCAGTGCAATCCATGCACCTATCACTCTGTATAAAATATAGAACATAGAATAATACAGTGCAGTACAGACCCTTTTGCCCTCGATGTTGCGTCAACCTGCAGAACCAAACTGAAGTCTATAAATCTGACACTATTCCATTTTCATCTATATGTCTATCCAATGGCCATTTAAATTCCCTTAAAGTTGGCGAGTCGACTACTGTCGCAGGTAGTGTGTTCCACACCCCTACTATTCTCTGAGTCAAGAAACTACCTCTGACATTAGATTAGATTAGATTAGATTAGATTAGATTAGATTAGATTAGATTACTTACAGTGTGGAAACAGGCCCTTCAGCCCAACAAGTCCACACCGCCCCGCCGAAGCGCAACCCACCCATACCTCTGCATTTACCCTTTACCTAACACTACGGGCAATTTAGCATGGCCAATTCACCTGACCTGCACATCTTTGGACTGTGGGAGGAAACCGGAGCACCCGGAGGAAACCCACGCAGACACGGGGAGAACATGCAAACTCCACACAGTCAGTCGCCTGAGGCGGGAATTGAACCCGGGTCTCTGGCGCTGTGAGGCAGCAGTGCTAACCACTGTGCCACCGTGCCGCCCATCACATCTGTCCGATATCACCCCTCAATTTATAGCTATGTTCCCTCGTGCTAGCCATCACCATCTGAGGAAAAAGGCTCTCACTATCCACCGCATCTACTCCTCTGATCATTTTTATGTCCCAATTAAGTCACCTCTTAACCTTCTTCTCTCTAATGAATACAGCCTCAAGTCCCTCAGCCTTTCCTCATAGGACCTTTCCTCCATACCAGGCAACATCCTAGTAAATCTCCTCTGAACCCTTTCCAAAGCTTCCACATCCCTCCTTAAATGCGGTGACCAGAAGTGTACGCAATACTCCAAGTGCGGTCACACCAGAGTTTTGTACAGCTATAGCATGATCTCATGGCTCCGAAACTCCAAAATAAAAGCTAACACACCATATGCCTTCTTAACAACCCTATCGACCTGGGTGACAACTTTCAGGGATTTATGTACATGAACACAGAGATCTGTCTGCTCTTCTACACTACAAGAATCTTACCATTAGCCCAGTATTCTCTTTTCCTGTTACTTGTTCCAAAGTAAATCACCTCACACTTTTCCGTATTAAAATCCATTTGCCACCTCTCAGCCCAGCTCTACAGCTTATCTACGTCCCTCTATAACCTGCAATATCCTTCTGCACTGTCCACAACTCCTCCGACCTTAGTGTCATCCACAAGTTTACTAACCCATCCTTCTATGCCCTCATCTAGGTCATTTATAAAAATCACAAACAACAATGGTCCCAAAACAGATCTTTGTGGGTACACCACTAGTAACTGAACTCCAGGAAGAACCCCCCCCCCCCCCCCCCCCCCCCCCCCGTCTTCTTTCAGCTCACCAATTTCTGATCCAAACCGCTAAATCACCCTCAATGCCATGCCTCCGTACTTTGTGAAATAGCCGACCATGGGGAACCTCATCAAATGCCTTACTGAAATCCATACACATCAGATCAAGCACTTTACCCTCATCGACCTGTTTGGTCACCATCTCAAAGAACTCAAAGTTTGTGAGGCCGACCTACCCTTCACAAAACCAAGTTGACTATCCCTAATCAACTTATTTTTCACTCGATGATTATAAATCCTATCTCTTATAAGCTTTTCCAACACTTTACCCACAAGCAAAGTAAGGCTCACTGGTTTATAGATACCAGGGTTGTCTCTACTTCCCATCTTGAACAAGGGAGCAGTATTTGCTATCATCCAGTCTTCTGGCACTATTCCTGTGCACAATGATGTCAAAGATCAAAGCCAAAGGCTCTGCAATCTCCTCCCTGGCTTCCCAGAGAATCTGAGGATAAAGCCCATCCGGCCCAGGGGACTTATCAATTTTGACACTCCCCAGAATTGCTCACACCTCCTCCTTGTGAACCTCAATTCTGTCTAGTCTAGTAAAAGCCTTCCTCCAATCACTTTAAAATTATACCCCCTCATGATAGACATTTCTGCCATGATAAAAGTCTCTGGCTATCCACTCTATCTATGTCTCTCAACATCTCGTACACCTCAATCAAGTTACCTGTCACCGTTCTTTGCTCCAATGTGAAAAGCCTTAGCTCCCTCAACCTTTCTTCATAAGATACACCCTCCAGTCCAGGCAGCATCCTGGTAAATCTCCTCTGCACCCTCTCTAAAGCTTCCACATTCTTCCTATAATGAGGTGACCAGAACTGAACACAATATTCCAAGTGTGGTCTAACCAGGGTTCAATAGAACTGCAGCATAACCTTGTGGTTCTTAAACTCAATCCCCCCGCTAATGAAAGCCAACACACCATATGTCTTCTTAACAGCCCTAACAACTTGGACATGGGTTCCAAGATCCCTCTGTTCTTCCACACTGCCAAGAATCCTGCCTTTAACTCTGCATTCTGCATTCAAACTTGACCTTCCAAAGTGAATGACTTCACACTTTTCCAGTTGAACTCTGCCACTTCTCAGCCCAGCTCTGCATCATGTCAATATTTAATTGTGACCTATAACAGCCCTCCACACTATCCACAACTCCACCAATGTTCTTGTCATCAGCAAACTTACTAACCAAACCTTTCACTTCCTCATCCAAGTCATTTATAAAAATCACAAAGAGCAGAGGTCTCAGAACACCACAGGTCACCAATCTCCAGGCTGAATACTTTCCATCTACCATCACCCTCTGTCTTCTATGAGCCAGCCAACTCTGTATCCAGACAGCCAGATTTCCAATACCCCCTTAGTTTCTGAATGAGTCTACCATGGGGAGCCTTATCAAATGTCTTGCTAAAATCCATGTATGTCACATCCATTGCTCTACCTTCATCAATGTGTTTTATCACATCCTCAAAGAATTCAATAAGGTTTGTGAGGCATGACCTGCCCCTCACAAAGACATGCTGACTATCTCTCATCAAGCTGTGATTTTCCAAGCAGTCATAAATCCTGTCGCCCAAAATCCTCTCCAATACTTTGCCCACCAGTGACATAAGACTGACTGGTCTGTAGTTCCCAGGATTATCCCCGTTCCCTTCCTTGAACAAGGGAATAACACTTGCCACCCTCCAATCATCTGGCACTACTTTACTGGACAGTGAGGATGCAAAGATCATCGCCAAATGTGCAGAAATTTCTTTCCTCTCTTCCTATAGTAACCTTGGGTATATCTCGTCTGGCTGGATGATTTATCAAATATTTTTCAAAATTTTCAGCACATCCTCCTTCCTAACATCAACCTGTTCCAGCGTATCAGTCTATTTCAAACTGTCCTCAGAAATGTTAAGGTCCCTCTCAGTAGTGAATACTGAAGCAAAGTATTCATTAAGGACCTCTCCTACTTCCTCTGACTCCAGGTGAAAGTTCCCTCCACTATCCTTGATCGGCCCTGCCCTCACTCTGGCCATCCTCTTGTTCCTCAATAAATGTAGAACGCTTTAGGGCTTTCCTTAATCGTACCCACTAAAGCTTTTTCATCTACCCTTACTCTCCTAAGTCCATTCTTCCATTCCTTCCTGGCTACTCGTAACCCTCTAAAGCCCTGTCTGATCCTTGCCTCCTCAACTTTAAGTAAACTTCCTTCTCCCTCGAGTAGATGTTCCACATCCCTTGTCACCCAAGGTTATTTCAACCTATCTGCCTTCCTTGCCTCAGTGGGACAAACCTGTCCAGCACTATCAGCAAGTGCTTGCTAAACAACTTCCACATTTGTGTCATGCATTTCTTCATCTGTTCCCAATTTAGGTGCCCCAATTCCTGCCTCATAGCATTGTAATTCAAATTGAATTGAATTTATTGGCACGTGTACCAAGGCACAGTGAAAAGCTTTGTCTTGCGAGCATTACAGGCAGATCACATAGTTAAGTAGCATATAGATAGTAAATAATAGGTAAACAGCAGCAAAAACAAAAACACAGGTACAGGCGAATGATAAGAGTTTGAGAGTCCATTCAATATTCTAACAACTGTAGGGTAGAAACTGTTACGAAACCGGCTGGTGCATGTGTTCAGGCTTCTGTACCTTCTCCCTTTATGGAGTTCAATGTAGCTAAGTGTGTGGTGATTCTCTTTGGTAAGAGTAACAAAAAGATGAGGTACTAGGCTAATGGTCGGATACTTGGTAGTGTGGATGATCAGAGGGATCTTGGTGTCCATGTACACAGATCTTTGAAAGTTGCCACCCAGGTAAATAGTGCGGTGAAGAAGGCATATGGCGTACTGGCTTTTAGTGGTAGAGGAATTGAGTTCCGGAGTCCTGAGGTCATGTTGCAGTTGTATAAGACTCTGGTGCGCCCACATCTGGAGCATTGTGTGCAGTTTTGGTCGCCATACTATAGGAAGGATGTGGAGGCACTGGAACGGGTGCAGAGGAGGTTTACCAGGATGTTGCCTGGTATGGTAGGAATATCGTATGAGGAAAGGCTGAGGCACTTGGGGTTGTTTTCATTGGAGAAAAGAAGGTTTAGGGGTGACTTGATAGAGGTGTACAAGATGATTAGGGGTTTAGATAGGGTCGACAGTGAGAATCTTTTTCCACGTATGGAGTCAGCTATTACAAGGGGCCATAGCTTTAAATTAAGGGGGAGTAGGTATAGGACAGATGTTAGGGGTAGGTTCTTTACTCAGCGAGTCGTGAGTTCATGGAATGCCCTGCCAGTAGCAGTGGTGGACTGTCCCTCATTATGGGCATTTAAGCGGGCATTGGATAGGCATATGGAGGATAGTGGGCTAGTGTAGATTAGGTGGGCTTGGATCGGCGCAACATCGAGGGCCGAAGGGCCTGTACTGCGCTATATTCTTCTATGTTCTATGTTCCCAATGGTAGAGGTTGTAGAAAAACATTGCCAGGGTGGGATGGATCTTTAAGAATGCTGGCAGCCTTTCCTTGACAGCGAGCCTGGCAGATGGATTCTGTAGATGGGAGGTTGGCCTTTGTGATTGTCCAAGCCGAGTTCACCAATCTCTGTAACCGTCTCCTATCTTGAATGGTACAGTTGCCATACCAGGTAGTGATACATCCAGACAGAATGATCTCAATGGCACACCTATAAAAGTTGGCAAGGGTATTCACAGACATGCCAAATTTCCTCAGCTGCCTGAAAAGGAGGAGACATTGTTGGGCCTTTGTAACCAGTGCGTCCACATGAAGAGTCCAAGAAAGCTTGTTGTGGATGACCATTCCCAGGAGTTGACACTCTCCACTCGTTCCATCTCTGTGTTGTTAATGTGTCAATAATGAGTTCCTTGGTTTTGCTTGTATTGTGAGCTAGGTTGTTCTCAGTGCACCATTTTTCCAGGTCTTCCTCCCCCCCATCTGTAGTCTGTTTTGTCGCCATCTGAGATTCGACTGACTATGGTGGTGTCATCAGCAAACTTGTAAATGGCATTAGTCTGGTATTTGGTGATGCAGTCATGGGTATACAGTGAGCACAGTAGGGGGCTGAGTACACACCCCTGGGGGACTCCAGTGTCGAGTCATAGAGTCACAGAGATGTACAGCAAGGAAACAGACCCTTTGGTCCAACTCATCCATGCCGACCAGATATCCCAACCTAATCTAGTCCCACCTGCCGGGACCTGGCCCATATCCCTTCAAACCCTTTCTATTCATATACCCATCCAGATGCCTTTTTAAATGTTGCAATTGTAGTGTTAGTGTCTATGAAATATTGTCCCCAATCTTCACCGATTGTGGCCTGTGAGTCAGGAAACTGTTTAGTAATCAGTCTCGAGGGGATAATTTTGTTGAAAGCTGAACTGTAGTCAATGAGTAGGATTCTTACATAGCTGTTCTTGGTGTCAAGATGTTCTAGGGAGGAGTGAAGGGCAACTGATATAGCATCTGACATGGATCTGTTGGTCCAATAGGCAAATTGGAGTGCGTCAAGAGTAGTGGGATGGCAGGAGTTGATTAATGCCATGACCAGCCTTTCAAAGCACTACATGACCATCAAAGTTAGGGCCACTGGGCGGTAGTCATTGAGACATGCTGCATGAGCCTTCTTAGCCACAAGGATGACGTTGGCCCTCTTGAAACAGGCAGGAACAGTAGCCCACTGCCGGGAGAGGTTGAAGATGTCCGAGAAGATCTCTGCCAGTTGATATGTGCATGCTCTCAGTGCACGGCCTGGTACTCCGTCTGGTCCCATTGCTTTCCTTTGATTCATATGAAGGAAAACTGATCTGACCTCTGATGCAGTGACTGTTGGGATGGGTTCGTCAGGACTTATTGGAATAGGTGTTACCTCTCTGCTTAAATTCTGCTCAAAATGAGCATAGAAGGCGTTGAGACAATCTGGGAGGGCTGTGTCATTGTCTGCTATCTAGTACTGTCTCTTTTTAGAATCTGTGATGTAATTCAGTCCTTGCCATTGTCGCCGATTGTCTGTCTGGGCTCTAGTTTGGTTCGGTATTGGTCCTTGGCTGTCTTAATGGCTCCTCGAAGGTCATAATTGGATTCCTTATATTTGAGTGGGTCTCCTGATTTGAAGGCCTCACGTCTAGTTTTTAGCAGGTTCTGTATATCCTGATTCATTCAGGGTTTTCTGTTGGGGAACACCTGGATTGACCTCCTCGGTATGCAGTCCTCCACACACTTGCTGATAAAGTCTGTGACAGTGGTGGTGTACTTGTCCAAGGTACCTGTGGACTGTTTGATCATGGCCCAATCAGCGAATTCCAGTCAGCACCGGAGTTGATCTTCTGCCTCCTCCGACCAGCATTGGACCTGAATCCGCAAGGGAATCTCCTGCTTGAGCTCTTGCCTGTAAGCTGGGAGAAGAAGCACGGCATTGTGGTCGGAGTTCCCAAAATGAGGTCAGTGGATGGAGCGGTAGACATCCTTCACAGTGGTCTAAAATGTTCGGGCCCCTGGTGGGGCAGGTAATGTTCAGGTGGTACTTGGGCAACACCTTCCTCAGATTGGCTTGATAGATTCCCCCTCCCCCAATTAAATACTTGCATATACAGTCTGCTCCTATCCCTCTCCATGAGTATTGTAAAGGTCAGACAGATGTGATCACTATCACTGAAATGCTCTCACACTGAGATATCTGACACCTGGCATAGTTCGTTGCCAAGCACCATATCCAATATGGCCTCCTCTCTAGTCAAAAAGTATGGTGCTGGAAAAGCACCGGTCAGGCAGCATCTGAGGTGGAGAGTCTCCATTTCGAGCATAAGCACTTCATCAGGAATGACGCTAATCTCCAGCATCTGCAGTCCTCATTTTCTCCTCCCCTCTAGTCAGCCTATCTACATATTGCATCAGAAACCCTTCCTGGATACACTTGGCAAAAACTGCTACATCCAAACTATTTGAACTAAGTAGTTTCCAATGTTAGGGAAGTTAAAGTCATTGATTACACCAACCCTGTTACTTCTGCATCTTTCCAAAATCCAAATGACTCAATCTGCTCCTCCGTCTCGCTGTTGCTGTTGGAGGGCTTGAAGGAGTTGTCATTTTCTTTGATGCTCCTTTCCCTTTCAGCTCCTCTAGCTTGTCTTTCAGGCTGGACTTAAGGGCAGCTGGAACTGTCTTTGACAGGTGTAGTATTGGTCTCTCACATACTTCCAGTACCTGTAAACAAAAAAAATCTCTAATCTCCTAAAATCTGTTCAGTAATCAATAATTTATGACCTTTGAAACACTGCAGAACTCTTCCAGCACATTTAGGGTTACTATTCCAAGCATTAGATTATTTTCAGCCCAGATGATAGATTTTGCTTAATGTCTACATTCCAGAACTCCAATTTTTCACTTTGTATTGGGCTTTGAGCTCCATTTCACCCCTTTATGATGCATACCATTTATCATATAGCTTCAACCTTATTTTCAAGTCATAGAAATGTACATCACAGAAACAGACCTTTCAGTCCAACTCATTCATGCCAATCAGATATCCTAAATTAATCTAGTCCCATTTGCCAGCACTTGGCCCATATCCCTTTAAACCCTTCATATTCATATACTTATGATTTTATAAACCTCTATAAGGTCAGCCCTCAGACTCCAAACCTCCAGAGAAAACAGTTCCAGCCTGTTCAGCTGCTCCCTTTAGTTCAAACTCTTCAAACTTGGAAACACCCTTGTAAATCTTTTCTGAACCCTTTCAAGTTTCACAACATCCTTCCTATAGCAGGGAGACCCGAATTGCACACAATATTCCAAAAGTGGTCTAACCAATGTTTTGGTCACCATCTTGAGCAACTTCACACAGATCCATGAAGGCATGGTTTTTTGTGAAACAAAGTGACACTTCACAATCATTTGATGATCTCCAACTGAAGCCATCATTCTAACAGTCACAAGCTATGCATCATCTCTGGACATGTTTAATTGTATCACTTGGTCTGGCTAAGCTCTTGCATGCAAACTGATTCAACGTTTTGTAGTTAAAGCACGGTTTTTCCCACATTGTGCATACTTTCTTTTGTGATGTCCTCCACAATATTCACACCCTGTCCTCAGGCCTTCATCTTTCTTCTTACTCTTCTCCAAATATTTCTTCTTTTTTCCCAATCTGCTGTTCTTATTCAGTCTGGTATGTCTCTCAGCATTATACAAAGTCTCTTCTGTTCTCTCATTTATAGGCTCTGGCTGATGACTGGCAATCATAGAGCTTCTACACGTGATAGCTTTCTGGAGAGTATGTTTCTCCTTTCTCAGCAGTCATGCTGTCACTACAGGAGCCCTTATCCCTGATGAGATAATGTCTCAGTTATCCAAATTCTCAGGATTCAGTTGATATTTCAGCACAGTCACAAGTTTGTTACTACTCCCTCTCTCCTTGAGCCTGATGTTGATCAAATTCCTTTCATAAATAATATAAAGTTAATGTGTCTTGAAAGCTTGCAAAATCTCTGCAGTCTGGCTTTCTGTTCCTCAATGAAATGCAGGTTGCAGCTTGTAACCATCTTCCCCCCAACAGGGTTACAATTTTTACATGCTGAGGTTTGTAAATTAATTGTGTTGCATTTACATAATTTTGCCAAGAGGGAAGAAATCTAATTCCTACCGCTGCAGGGAGTGGAAAATACTCTGCCATTTTGACTCGTCCACTAATTCAAAATTGTACATTTTTCTCCTTTATAAAATTTATTTGCTGTTTTGTTTAGTAACTTGCCCTCCTATAGCTCTGAAAACCCACGTATCTCCAGGCACACCACTCTCACACCATGTTTCAAGTGATTTGGGTTTTACAATTCCTGCAAACTGTGCACAAGGCACTTACAGAGGTAGCGGTCATATGGCTACAGCAAGACAGCAAGTACACTAAGGGTATAATTGCATTTCTCCAAACAATAATACTGTGTCACAACCCCTGTCTCAGCTCGCTTGCTAGATCACCTTTTGTGCTTTTCCTTATCTCACGACTCATCTCTTCCAATGCTCTCTTTCCTTGTGTCCCACTTTGCAGCTTCCACAAACTTCAGCTCATCCAAAATTCCACGACCCATACTCAAATTCATACAAAGTCCTATTCACCATCAGCCTTATGTTGACTGACCTAAAATGGCTTTTGGTGTGACACTGTCTTAACATCCTTATTCTTAATCCAATATCAGTCAGACAATTTATTGACTTAAACCTTTCACTCCTCAGCTCCCTGCTGATATGCTAGTACAATTTAGGAATTATTTAAATATTAGGAGGTAAGTGGATTAGAATTCTTTGGGGGTAGAAAAGTAATTCAAATTGTAGTTGGGTCTGGAACAATTGTTAGAATAGCAAAATAAATAACTTTCATTTCAATAGCACCTTCATGGCCTTAGTATGTCTTTAAGTGTTTCACAGTCAGTAAATTACCTAATAAAGTGTAGTCATTGTTACAACGTATCAGGTAAGAAATGAAGAAGTGGTTGGATTTGGATCACAGCCATGGACCTTTTTATTTTTCCCCATTATCATTTATAATGTGCATTGGTTTTTATGGGACTTCTACCCTCCAGGAGAAAAACACTAACCTGCATTCAACAAACCAAGGGACATCTCTGAAAGTGAGATGGGAGGGTTACACTGGCTCCCCTGCCCGTTTACCTGTACCTGGAGAGTGGGGCCTTCCCAGCTGACTCTGACTGTCTGCCGCCTACCTGCACCGACAGGTGAAGCGGGCGAAGGTGCGCCGCGCGTGCGCACTCGAGCGAGCCAGCAGGAAGTGCTGAAGGTTATTGTCCTTGGAAAGTTGCTCAGTCAGGCAGCACAATGGGTTGCAGTAATTGTTTACAGCTCGCTACCGTTTTCAGTCTCGCCCTGTGTTCTTTAGTCTGGGCAGGTAGGTTTATAATATATTTATATATCTATTTGAATAGCTCATTTAACCAGCCGAGCGTCCGATGAATTTTCCAAGAGCTGTGTTTTTTCCTGTTGTGAAACGAATTTGGGTTCGACATGTTTATGCAGGCTGTTTTGCATGTTTTGCTTGCACTACTCCAGCCAACCATTCTTAAATCTTTGGATGTTAGTTTAGTTGAAACGATACTGAGATCGCATGTTTTACTGGGATTTGATAAGAGTTTCACTGATAGGGTATTTATGTCCCCAGTACGTATTTAAAAGGTAAGATATTTATTACTTGGTATTTTTGAGTGCAACTGATCTTACAATGATAAAATGTAACAATCATCAAGTGTGTCGTTTTGAATCGTAATTAAAGTTGTGAAAAGTCTTTTCCCCTCCCCCTTTCTCTAACATATACCAACCGTGCATGCTGCAGTTAAGGCCATTTTAATTATAATAAATCCTCATGATGTGCCTCTGGCAATCTTCCATGTAGGAGGATGTTACCTGCGAAATATGTTCTGCACTTTCTTTTTCCTCCTGTGTTTGATACAGTGATTTAAATTTCCTTGATCGCTTGATCCTTGATCACCCATCCAGACCTCCCCCCCCCCCCACTGTTACATGTGGAAGTTTATTCCATATGTAAAGTGCTCAAACGAATGAAGAAGAAATTCCTGACATCTATTCTAAAAATAGCCTTGTTAATTTCAAGTCTGTGTCTCTGGTGTATATTCCCACAGAAACGTTCATGGTAATAATTTTTTTAAAAAAACAAAAATCTGTAAGATTGTTAGATATCTCGATTTAAAATTGCTTTCTTTCCAGGTTGATTCATCCAGGATTTCTGATAAGAGCCCTCAGACTTTGGATGAAGCTAGTGTCTCTTTTCTCTACTACTACCAGTTGTTACATGCCTTCCTATTGACCAAAGCTACCAGAAAGTGTGAACACAATAAAGGTGTATTATTACCTGCTGTAGCTTCTACATGGTCAAAATGCTGGAAAGCTGAAATAAAAACCAGGAAATTCTTGCTGCACTTAGCAGGTCAAGCATATCTAGAGTTAACATTTCAGGGCCCTCACTGAACTCCACAGCCTATCAGTTTTATTGATTAATACTTTGCAATTGTTGGGCATAGTTAATGTTGAGTCACAGGTGAGGTGCTGGAAGACTGGAGGTTGGTTAACGTGGTGCCACTGTTTAAGAATGGTGGTAAGGACAAGCCAGGGAACTGTAGACCAGTGAGTCTGACCTTGGTGGTGGGCAAGTTGTTGGAGGGAATTCTGAGGGATAGGCTGTACATGTATTTGGAAAGACAAGGACTGATTCGGGATAGTCAACATGGCTTTGTGCATGGAAAATCATGTCTCACAAACTTGATTGAGTTTTTTGAAGAAGTAACAAAGAGGATTGATGAGGGCAGAGTGGTAGATGTGATCTATATGGACTTCAGTAAGGCGTTCGACAAGGTTCCCCTTAATGGTAAGGTCCTAGGTAGTGTTGCTGAACTAGGAGACCTTGGAGTGCAGGTTCATAGCTCCTTGAAAGTGGAGTCACAGGTAGATAGGACAGTGAAGAAGGTGTTTGGTATGCTTTCCTTTATTGGTCAGGGTACTGAGTACAGGAGTTGGGAGGTCATGTTGCGGCTGTACAGGACATTGGTTAGGCCACTGTTGGAATATTGCATGCAATTCTGGTTTCCTTCCTATGGGAAAGATATTGTGAAACGTGAAAGGGTTCAGAAAAGATTTACAAGGATGTTGCCAGGGTTGGAGGATTTGAGCTATAAGGAGAGACTGAAAAGCCTGGGGCTGTTTTCTCTGGAGTGTCGGAGACTGAGGGGTGACCTTATAGAGGTTTACAAAATGATGAGGGGCATTTTGGATGTAGGTTTGCTCACTGAGCTGAAAGGTTCATTTCCAGACATTTCGTTACCTTACTAGGTAACATCTTCAGTGGGGCTCATGCAAAGCAATGCTGAAAATTCATGCTTTCTATTTATATATTTGGGTTTCTTTGGATTGGTGATGTCTGGAAATGAACCTTTCAGCTCAGCAAGCAAACCTACATCGAAAACCTCAATCTGAGCTACAAATCTTCTCAAAACTCGTTATGAGGAGGATGGATATGATAAATAGTCAAAGTCTTTTCCCTGGGGTCAGGGAGTCCAGAGCCAGAGGGCATAAGTTTAGGGTGAGAGGAGAAAGATATAAAAGAGACCTAAGGGACAACTTTTTCACACAGAGAGTGGTACGGGTATGGAATGAGCTGCCAGAGGAAGTGGTGAAGGCTGATACAATTGCAACATTTTAAAAGGCATTTGGATGGGTATATGAATAGGAAGGTTTGGAGGGGTATGGGCCAGGTGCTGGCAGATGGGACTAGCTTGGGCTGGGCTATCTGGTTGGCAGGGATGGTGTGGACTGAAGGGTCTGTTTCCATGCTGTACATCTCTATGACTCCACGAACTAATACTTTGTCGATATCAATTTCATCTGCAGTTATTTCAGCACCATTCCTGAAGTACGGTTGTTATTTTAATCATCCACTTAGTAATATGTTACATTCCTTTAGTGCAGACAAAATGTATTTTTTTATTTTTGTTCTACCCTCTGAAGGGACACTTCTGATTCTACTGCCTGTCCTATTTTGCCATACACAGATACAAGCACTGGTTAAATAAAAGTTGCCTGTAAGTTGTTGTGGTTCCAGCAGTGAATGGAAAGGCACTGCACTTTCCATTTTTCCATTTTTGACATTTTCTCATTAATATTTTACTATACTGAAAAGAATATTTTCAGTATTTTCTAAACCAATCCCAAGGTTTCTTTTTTCCTGAGTTATATTTCTGGACTCTGCTGAGTTGTTCACCCTAGATATGGCTGTGGCAAAACTGTAATAAAGTTGCATCCCAGCCTCATCCAGCTAATCCAGTCAATGGATCACAACATAATTGATCAGTAAAATGGGCCACATTAAATAAAACCGCTACATTGGAAATAACAATTACATGACTATTTTACTTTGTGTATGTGTCCTTCAGTTCTCCTTCCATTCACTCTCACCTCCCTATATTTGGTCCCGCATACAATTACAGTGGGTTCCTAACAGAAACATCTACAGCCATGTCTCATTTGTTCTGATGCCTCCGGTCTAAAAATTAGCATCACTGTGTTGAACTGTTGGCTTCATTCTTCATTTTCTTCACAGCAGAAGTTATTATAGGGTGCTTTGGTAATGTCTTGTGCGAAGGCAATTGTTTCATTTTCTAGCAACAACATTTATGGAAGATGATGCTAAGAGGGTAGTGTGGAGAATAGAGGTAAAAACAATAACTGCAGACGCTGGAAACCAGATTCTGGATCAGTGGTGCTGGAAGAGCACAGCAATTCAGGCAGCATCCAACGAGCAGCGAAATCGACGTTTCGGGCAAAAGCCCTTCATCAGGAATAAAGGCAGAGAGCCTGAAGCGTGGAGAGATAAGCTAGGGGAGGGTGGGGGTGGGGA
>NC_057734.1:35761758-35779634 GCF_004010195.1 Chiloscyllium plagiosum
GGGCGGAAGTGATGTCACGTGTGATGCATGAGGAATTGTGAGGGGTGGAAGTGGTTATGAGAGTGGCCAGGATGGGGGTGGAAGTGACATCATCAATCAGCGTGGGGGTGGTAGCTGCATCAGCCGCATGGCTAATGGTGTTTCCGAGGCCAGGGGAATCTTCTGGAATGTTTGAGGAGCGCTGGTTATGAGGTGGGTGGATAAAAGTTTGTTGTACTTACAGTTTTTGATGTTTGAGATGGAGTTGAAATACTGTTTGTTGAGAGTATGGATTCTCCTGAGGATGTAGTACAGAGTGGGTCCTTTGCAATTCTGAGAGAGTGTGGCCCTCAGCTGAGGCAGGGCAGACTGTAGAGAGGTTAGGTGCCGGCGCATTGCTGCAAGCGTGGAGCGGAGGATCTTGAAGGAGAACTGTTGCTGCTGTTTTTGAACCTGTACTCTGTACTGTTTGTCCTGTTCGGGTCCGAACTCTGCTGGTTTAAAGGTGGTCTGGAGTCCGTGTGGGATGAGTTGGTTACGAAGGCATGCACTGAGGAAGCAAATGTGGCTGTGGTACCGAGTTTGTTTCACGACATGTTTGAAGAGCTTCAGGGCAGAGGAAATGACCTGGGAGTTGCAGTGGGAGAGGGCTCCCTGAGATTCTTGTAGAGAGGAGGAAAACTTCTTCAAGGCAGGCATCCTTGCAAGAGGATTCGCAGTAGGGTTAAAATCAACGAGGTAAAAACAATAACTGCAGATGCTGGAAACCAGATTCTGGATCAGTGGTGCTGGAAGAGTACAGCAATTCAGGCAGCATCCAATGGAGAATAGAACAATCTGTTCTCTGTTTTAATCTTAATTGTATTTCTCTTCACAGCTCATGGACATTCTAAAATTGCCAACAGTTTCTGTTTTAACTTTATTTATCATCCTTCTCAAGCTCTCACCGTCTCATCAAATAGACCTTCATTATCTTAGCAGTTTACATTTTATCCTTGTTCATTTACGGCGACTTAAGTGTTATTTATTTAGACCTCACAGTGCCAGGGACTGGGGTTCAATTCCAGCCTTGGACAACTGTGTGTGGAGTTTGCACGTTCTCCCTGTATCGGCATGCATTTCCTGTTTGTGCTCCAGTTTCTTCCCATAGTCCAACGATGTGTAGGTTGGGTGGATTGGCCATGCTAAATTGTCCATAGTGTCCAGGGATGTGTAGGTTAGGTGGGTTAGCCATGGGAAATGCAGTGTTACAGGGATAAGGTAGGGGGTTGGTCTGTATGCTCCTGGGAGGGTCGGTGTGGAATCGATGGGCTGAATTGCTTGCTGACACACTGGGGATTCTATGACTCATTACTTTAACCTTTATTTTCATTGTTTGAGATGAAGAGAGTAATGGTGGAGGGTTGTTTTTGGACTGGAGGCCTGTGACCAGCAGTGCTCCACAGGGATCAGTTCTGGGTCCCCTTTTGTTTGTTATTTAGATAAATGATTTGGATGAGAATGTAGAAGGCGTGGTTAGTACGTTTGCAGATTATACCAAAGTTGGTGGTATAGTAGACAGTGATGAAGGATTTCTAAGATTACAGAGGGATCATGATCAAATGGTTCAATGGACTGAAAAATAGCAGATGGAGTTCAATCTGGATAAGTGCCAAGTATTGCATTTTGCTACAACAAGCAAGGATAGGGCTTGTACAATTAATGGTATGGCCTTCCGTAGTGTTGTAGAACAGAAGGTCCACGGAGAGCAGGTACATAATTCTTTGAAGTTTGTGTCACATGGACGGGGTGTTTAAAAAGGCATTTGGCGTACTTGTCTTCATTGCTTTTTTTGAGTATAGGAGTTGGAAAGTCATGTTGAGGTTGTACAAGACATTACTAAGGCCTCTACTAAATACTGTGTCAAGTTCTGGTCACTCAGTTATAGGAAGGATGTTATCAAGTTAGAGAGGGTTCAGAAGAGATTTACCAGGATATCGCTGGATATGGAAGATTTGAGTTATAAAGAAAGGCTGGGACTTTTTTCACTGGAGCGTAAGAGATTGAGATACGACCTAATAAAACTCGATAAAGCAATGAGAGGTATAGATAGAATTGATGGTAATTGTCTTTTCCCTAGGATGGGGGATTTCAAGACTCGGGGACAAATTTTTAATGTGAGAGGAGAGAGATTTAAAAAAGACATGAGGGGCATTTTTTTTAAACAGGGTGTGTGAGGAACAAACCGCTGCTGTCCTCTGACAGCCCCAACAAGTTGGTTCGAATGTAGAATGAACTTCCTGAGGAAGTGGTCGATGTGGGTACAATTACAATATTTAAAAGACATTTGGATAAGTACACGAATAGGAAAGGTTTGGAGGGATATGGACCAGGAGCAGGCAGGTGGGACTAGTTTATTTTGGGATTATGTTTAGCATGGACTGGTTGGACCAAAGGTTCTGTTTCCATGTTCTATGACTATGGTAACACTATCAGAATATTCTCCAGTATATTTGACATTTTAAAATAATTTTTCCCTTGTTCCCAAATCAATTAATATATTCCCTCACATCTTACCTTCTTAGTTTGAAGAAGGAACGAGTTTACTTACTACTGGTCTCTTCATGAATACTGAGGGACCTGCCAATCATAGGGACTGGGAACAGGGGAGGCAATCAGCCCATTGTGCCTGCTTGACTGTTCCAGCTCATGGCTGAGCATATCTCTCCATATCCTTTAAAGTCATTAAGAGGGTCAGTTAGTTTAGTTAACAGGCCAGTTGGTTTGTGATGCAAAATGACGCCAATAGCACAGGTTCAATTCCCCCAGCAGCTGAGGATAACATGAAGGTCCTTCGCCTGAGTCCTCTGGGACTACGGCAACTTTACCTTTAGTGTCATTAGTCTCCAGATACCTGTAGGCTTCCGTCTTGAATCACTCAATGACTGAGCTTCCACAAACCTAAGAGGTAGAGAATTCCAGAGGATTGCCACTTTTTGTGAAGAAATTTCTCCTCATCTTAAATGTTCTGACCTTTATCCTAAGATTATGTACCCTGGTTCTAGAGTCAGCTGCCTGGAGAAATATCCTGTATCCACTCTTAAAAAGTCTGAAAATTTCAATGGGATCACACGTTCTTTGAAATTGTAGGTGATATAAATCCAGTTACCTTAATCTCTCCTCATAAGATAATCCTTCCAATGATAATTCTAGGAAACATCTTTTGTAACAAGTTTATCCTTCTTTGGATAAAGAGACCAAAACTGTACACAACACTCCAGGTGAGGTTGTGACTATGTACGACTACAGCAAGTTTTACTTTTCCTCTCAAATCACCTTGAAGTGAACACCAACATTACTGTTTGCCTTTTTAATTGCTTGTTGCACTTGCAAACAGGCTTTTAGTGATTCCTGGACAAGATCACCCTCACCCTCTTTGAATACCCATTCTTCCGAACCTCTCACCCTTTAGGAAATTTTCTGCCTTTATTGTTTTTTTAAACTAAAGCGCATAATTTCACACTTAGTTATGTTATATTCCTTCTGCCATGTTCTAGTCATTCATTTTGCCTGTCAACATTCTCTGAAGCTTCCTAGAACCTTCCCCTCAGTTTGCATTCCCAGATTTACATCATCGGTAAATTTAGGAATATTACAATTGGTCCCCACATCCAAATCATTTATGCAGGTTATGAACAGTTGTGAACTGGTACTGTCCTAATAGTAACAGCCTGTCATTCTGAGACTCCCTGTTTCTGCCTGTTAACCGATTCTCAATTCATACAAGTATTCAAAGTCGAATTCCATGCGCTTTTAATTTTATTTACTAACCTCCTGTGTGGGTCTAAGCTAGAACCATCAGAAAATTCCAATACACTACATCCATTGCTGCTCTCTGTTTGTTCTATGGTTTACATCCTCAAACATCAAGTTTGTCAAACATGATTTTTCTTTCACAAATCCATGTTGATTCTGCCCAATTTTTCCATTCTTTCCTAAATGTTAATTTAGCATATCCTTTATAACAAATTCTAATATTTTTCCTATTATGGATGCCAAGTAACACATCTGTAGTTCTCCACTCTTCCTCCCACCTTAAACAGTAAGGTTACATTTGCTACTTTTTAGCCTGGAGGAACATTTACACTATCTATAGAGGTATGAAAGATAACCACTATTCCATCCACTCTCTCTATTGTTATTATCTTTTACACTCTGAAAAGGAGCTCATTGGATCCAAGTGACTTTTTCAAGACTTTTTAAGCCAATTAAATAATGGAAAAATTGGAATTGCTGTTTTCTGCCCCAGCCAATGTTCCCTCTAAGCTTTATGGCTACTCTGAGGGTCTGCATATGTTGATCAGAGTGCGAACTCATAAACTGCTGCTTCTGGAGACTGCTGCTGTGCATGGTCCTCAAAGGTCCAGACATGGTGGCAAAAGCTAGACCGAACTAAAGTCCCTACTCCTAATCTATTCCCTAGCTACTGACTTTCTCTCTCAGGCAACAGTCTGAGATTAAGTTGTTCTGTTTGCAACCTTTCTGTCACATTTCACTCAGATGAGCTTCTGACCTCCTTTAATTGTGCTACCACTGCCCACCTATTTCCATATCCAGAAGGTTGTTCAATTTCATCCGTCTCAGCTCGTCTGCTACTGAAACACTCATCTTTTCCTTCATTACTTCTGAGCTCAACTAATACACTTTGGCTAGTCTCCCACATTCAGCCTTGCGTGAACTTGAGGTCATCCAAAACATTGCTGCCTGTGTCTTAACTTATACCAAGTTCTGTTCCCCTCTAATCTTTCCCCGTTGACCTATGTTGACTCTGATATGAGCAATATCATTATTTTAACATTTTTATCCTTGTTCAAATTTCTCAGTGGCCTTATCCCTTCTTATTGCTGTAAGCTCCTTCAATTCCACAATCCTGACATAACTATGGCATTATCCATCTGGTCTCTTGTACATTTCGAATTGTAATCATTCTGCCATTAGTGGCAACATTTCCCTAGATCTCAAGCACTAAAATACTCTCTCTATACCTCTTTACCTTTCTAGACCGTAAGACCATAAGATATAGGAGCAGAATTAGGCCATTCAGCCCATTGAGTCTGCTCTGCAATTCGATCATGGCTGATATTTTTCTCAACCTCATTCTCATTCCTTCTCCACATAACACTTGATCACTTACTAATCAAGAACATATCTATCTCTGACTTAAACACACTCAATGACTTCACCTCCACAGCCTTCTGTGGTAATTAGTTCCACAGATTCACCGCCCTCTAGCTGAAGAAATTTCTCCTCACCTCAGTTCTGAAAAATCATCCCTTCCCTCTGAGGCTGTGCCCTCGGGTCCTGGTCTCTCCTACTTATGGAAATATTTTTTGCATATCCACTCCATTTCTCCTTCACTTTTCTCCTTTTAAGATAATGCTTAAAATAAGCCTCTTTGATCAGGCTTATGGTCATCCAACCAAATATCTCCTTGTGTAGCTCTGTGTCGTTTTTGTTTTCTAAAGTTTCTGTTAAGCTCATGGGGTGTTTTATGCTAAAAATCATAAAGTTATTGTTGTAAATTTGGGAATTAAAATATGGAGGAACATCATTCTAATGGTCAAAACAATTAACAAATTGCAAACTCATTCTATTTATTATCTGGATATCGTAAAACATTTAACTGTTAATGCAGTAGCTCAGGTTGAGGTTTAGGGTGTTGGTTTGCTCGCTGAGCTGTGGATTTGATATCCAGACGTTTCATTACCTGGCTAGGTAATATCATCAGTGGCGACCTCCAAGTGAAGCAAAGCTGTTGTCTCCTGCTTCCTATTTATATCTTTCTCCTGGATGGGGTTTCTGGAGATGTCATTTCCTGTTTGTTTTCTGAGGGGTTGATAGATGGCATCTAGATCTATGTGTTTGTTTATGGCATTGTGGTTGGAGTGCTAGGAATTGTCTGGCATGTCTTTGCTTAGCCTGTCCCAGGATAGATGTGTTGTCCCAGTCGAAATGGTGTTTTTTTTTCATCCGTGTGTAGGGCTACAAGGGTATCCTTAACTGTTAAGGATACGATGACATTACTTTATGTTAGACCTTTGATGTTGTAAACGTTTGGACATTTTTAAAATAGTCTAAATATGTTCTTGTTTAAAATTCATACTGTAAATGTCTAAATGCTTTAACCGATATTGGTTCTTATACTCCATCAATCTTGTGTATAACCTCTAGTCACTTTGCAGTACAATAAATAGACTTCCAGTTTTACAGTGCAAATAAGTGCGTTTGTAGAATGTCCACAACACCAAATATGCCTTTCCCACTTTGGGATGGAGTGACACCTTGATAAGTTTCTATCAATTAAAAAACTAAAATGTGTAGTTATTGATATTCACACCTAACACTGGAAATAGTATAAAATGTCTGTTGCTTTCACTTCAATCTCAAATGTGTTCTTTGTACTTACAGATAATGAAATGAAATTTACTATTACCATTAGTCCTGGAGAAGAATTGCCAAATAAAACAATCTACGTGATCAAACACAAAAATGTTACATTCAGTTGCTCGAGCACGTTTCAACAGAAGCAGAACATATCCTGGATCTTTGTTCATCCAGATTCAAGTCAGGAAGTTTTTACAAATGTTGAGGGAGCACATACGGAATTTACACTTTTTGATATAGGTTATGACAACCAGGGGAATTATACCTGCTCAAAAAACCTCAGTGATACCAAAGAAGTCCTTGTCTACTGTAAGTTATATTTACAATTGCTTTTTAGTATCTCTCTCAAATATTTTACTTATGATCAAAAAGCAACATTTCCAGATGTTATAGATTAGCACTAGTTAATGCAAGTGTAATTGTTTTAAATTTATCACTTTTGCTATTTCAAGCTGTTCCTTTCCATATCAGCAAGTACTTCATTAATATAATAAAAGATCCAACATGAAAATAAACAATGTATAACATTTTGACTTTGTTTAGAATTCTATTCTTATGTAGTATCACTGATACGTGTTAAGATTTGATCAGTTCCTGGACAAAAGACATCTCTTGAATCTTTGGCTTAAGTTACCGAGTGATGCCAACAATGACTCTGAACAAATGGTATGTGGGAATATGGAATTAGTGAAATATTATGTTCAGGTGGTCCCTAACATCCCACTTTCTTTTTACCCCCACAAAAACTTGGATCCCCTGAAGTAAACAATGGGGTTGTCAAGGCATTCAGCAGGTGTCTGAATAAGGGAATAAAGTGAACAAAAAGTAGGAAAAAGGAAGCCTATTCAAAACATTTTAAAAAGTGTGATGTATTTAATGCCATAAAATAAGCGGATGTGTCCTGTGAAATTAAGTGAGGATACATTATGGTCAATTTTTGCTAAAACTTAGATTGTATTCCTTTGAGTTAAGAAAGTTTAAGGGCGATTTAATCGAGATATTTATAATGATAGTGATTTGACGGTTTCACTATATTAATTCTAATTTCCATTGTTGGCATAATTTTACAGCACGGAAACAGAGCCTTTGGTCCAACCAGTCCATGCTGAACATAATCTCAAACTAAACTCCGACCTGGCTGCTCTTGGCCCATATCCCTCCAAACCTTTCCTATTCATGTACTTATTGTCTTTTAAACGTTGCAACTGTACCCACATCCACCTCTTCCTCAAAGTTCATTCCACACGCAAATCACTCAGTGTAAAAGAATTTGCCACTCATGTCTTTGTTGAATCTATATTTTCTCATGATCACTTTGGCACAAAATAATAAAGCACCTTTATCACATATACAAGTGCTGATCTGGAAAACGTGCCCTCAAAATTCTTTGTGTCAAGTGAAATTTTCAAAACTGAAGTTCATGAATTTTCATTGAATAACGATATTGAGTGTAATGCTGCCTCAAGACTGTTCATTGGCTGCAGTGACCTGAAAGGTCTCACAGACAACTTGGCCCCGATATGTTACTATGCTAAAAAGTTAAGAGGACAGATTAATCAAGAGATAATGATCAAAGGTGGAATTCTCTCTAAAACATCTCTCTGTCTCATCAAGCTTTAAGGTACTGCTTAAAAGCAATGTCTCCAACAAAGCTTTGATGTGGTTCTGTGTCAAATTTTATTTCAAAATTGTCCTCTGAAGGAGAGGTTTCATTGCCTTAAGGATGCAGTTTGAAATCAAGTAATTGTAAGTGATCCCATTGTTTCAAATATTGGGAGATCTGAGAAATAGCAAGTTTCCTTTTTTAAAAGAAGTCTCATAGTAGCCATTTTGATATCGTGCGCACTGACTTATTCGTGTTGCTGTTATGTAATAAATGATAAGAATATATTGTAATTTTAGGAATTAGGAGCAGGAGTATGCCCCTCTGTCTTTCTCCACCATTTAACTAGATCGTGGTTGATCTAGTTTTGATAATTGACTATGTCATTAGCAATCAAATCACCAACCAACTTAATTCAGTTTTTTTGAAGAACTGAAAACGAAGGATAAACTGCAGACATGAATGTAGAATTCAATCATGCCAAGCTCTTTCATAAAGTAGCTAAAGGGCTTAAGACCCTTGTAATTTTTATAGTTCTGTGCACAAATCAGTTCATGTAATTGAAGAAAATTAAAAATAAAGGATTCCAAAAATGGAAGAGAAATCATCCAAATATGAAATTCATCTGTTGAAAAAAAAATCCAGAGAGCAATTAATTTCTGTAGCTTTTGAACTCATTTTTCAGACCATGGGACTAAAAGCTTCTAGGGGAAGATGCAGTACTGTTGCGGCAAGCATGAGCCCTTTCCCATTCAACAAACTATGTATATGGTAATATAGGTATTATAAAGCAAAATCTGTTGTTAGTATACTTTGGCATTTAATGTTCATTTTTCAGATCCACCAAAGGGACTTCCAGTGTGTCATGCATCAATTTCAGAAGATAACGTTCAGCTGTTTTGTTCTTGGAATGAAGGATATCCCTATCCGACACTTGTTTGGTCAAATGAAAATCAGGAACTCGGACCTGATGGGCTAGCTGGGTCAAATGATACCACAGTACTAGAAATAAAAGGTTCAAATCTACGTGATGGTCAATTGTTTAAGTGTGTGGGTTATCACATTGCATACGAACAAAGGATGGAAAGGTCATGCTCATTGACATTGAGTAAGTAAAATTTGTTCAATATGCTATTTTTCCAACATACGCAGTGACCATCTTTTGCTGACATGATATTTACAGTAAATTGAACTGTAAAAATAATTTAAGGCAACAATAAATACTCATTTGCTGAGGTACTGTCTTTTACCATATATGGATATCAAACAAGCTTCATGCTTTATAGCAGATGACCTCATTAAAGTGGAAACTGAGTGGTTTACACACATGCTGGTAAGCAACTTAAAAGGCAAACCCTGGTTATAAAATATGTTTTCTATATTTGGATGAAATTAACTCCTTTGTATTTGATTGTAGGTGTAATCCAAAGAAAACCTTTTTAAAACTTTTTTTAAAAATCAGGTTTCTATTGTATTGAGCAGAGTTGAAGTTTACTCATAGAATCATAGAATTCTTACATTGTGGAAGCAGTCATTTCCCCTATCACGTCCATACCGACCCTCCGAAGAGCATTCCATACAGACCCCCTTACCTAACCCTGCATTTCCCATGCACGTCTTTGGACTATGGGAGGAAACTGAAGCACCTGGTGGAAACCCACACACTCTCAGACACAGAGAATCTGCAAACTCCCCACAGACAGTCTTCTGAGGCTGAAATCGAACCTGGGTCCTGGTGCTGTGAGGCAGCAGTGCTAACCGCTGAGCCAACATACCACCCACTGACATTCTCTGACATTATTTTCAAATTTGATGCCAAGGTTTGAATCCTTGTTGACTTTGGGTTTTTTTTAAAATAGAATGTTAATCTGTGTCTCTGGTTTATGGGGGAGAACTTGTACGAATAGGTGCCAGTTGAAGCACTGCTGTGGTAGCTCAGCGAGAAACTTAAAGCAACCATCGTTGCCTTGGAACTCAGACTGTTGAGTGTGAACACCCACTTTGGGAAGGCCTGATCTATGTTCCTGAAGTTAAAATTAATAACTTGTATTTTAAAGATTCATTTAATAGTTAGTAATATGGGTGATCTTGCAGTTCACATCACTTACACTGCTGTGTTTATTCTACACATTCACCCATTTTGGACAAATTACATTGAAGGACCTTCCATTACCATAAACATTGATTGCAACTTAGAACACAGTCGGTCATTGGCTCATTGAAACCACTGTTCAACACACGTTGAACACGAGGAATACTTTGAGGATTGTGAGCATGAAATAATTAATTTCTGTCAAAGTGTGCTGAGACTGCGAAATTCTTTTTGTCTCCCCCAGAGATGGAGGTGGGGTCGGTAAGGCAAAGGTTGATAGATTTCTGATCAACAAGGGAGTTAATGTTGCATCAGGGGTAGACAGGAACATGAAATTGAGACCACTGTCGGATCACCCATAATATTACTGAATGGGAGAGCAGGCTCGGGTCCAAGTGGCTGCCTCCTCCTAATTTGTGTGTTTGATTATCTGCTGTTAAGTATTTTACAGGATGCCCCAAGCAACAAAAATGACAGCCTCCTGAAACCAAGCTGCATTTAATTTTCAGCTTATTCAGCAAGAATCACATCCACATTGCATTCTTTGTCCACACTGATCAGTATTTTCTGCATTTATAATCGTAAGAAATTGTAATTGTATATAAGTGCAAAAAAAAGCTTTTAAGTTTGCCAATAGCAAATAATGGTAACAAAGTGTAGAGACTGATGGTTCCTGACCTGTTTTGGAGGATCACCTCAAAGGAAGGAATATTAAAATTTTGAACTTACATTACTTAAGTTTAGTTTCTAATATGTGAATTTCTTAAAATTGATCTAACTGTGACCAGATGCAATGACCATCAAGTATAGCAGGAAAAGGGCATTTGCACAGTATGCTTGCATTTGTGATAAGCAAATGTTTTTAAAAAATCATAAAATTTACATTAGGTGAATTTCAGTAAATGTTACTTGAGATTTTTGAATGACAAGTGTTTAATGTATTCATCTCATGGATATTTTCAGTTAATTACACATTTTTTTCCCCTTCCATGTTACCCAAGAAATGTTTTTTTTTCTCACTAGTTCTGATATTTATTCAATTGCAGTGTAAAATTAGCTTAGTACTTTAGTAAGCAAAACTACAATATCTATAGGATGTTGCATGAACCATAACTCTTGTTTGTTCCAGAGGCTCCACTTCCAGAGTCTCAACCTCTTGTAACTGGATATGTAGGGAAGAATACAACACTGACCTGTCACAGTAAGGAAGGAAATCCACCTCCCAAATTGACTTGGTGGAGAAATGATGAGGTGGAAATTCTCCCAAACAGTAAATACATAATCTCAGAAGAAGGTGTTGTTTCAAGCTTAACAATATTGATGCCCTCAAAAGAGGAGGATGAAGGAAGATACATTTGCAAGAGTGAGAATCCTCTGGGGATTAAAGAGGTCGAAATATGGGTCTCATTTAACAGTGAGTTAATTACTGTAACTATTAGACTAAAAGTAAACACTTTTTTGGCTCTTGTTATAAGTTTATATGCTACATGATTAATGAAATAGAATACTTTTCAAAATTCACTTGTTAAAACATCATTTTGTAGCAATTGACAATATTAACTTTGATCTTCCTCTACACAAACAGCTAAAGTCATTTCTGGATTAGTTGGGGGAATCACTATTTTTGTACTCCTAAGTGCTGCAACAATCTTTGGAGTTTTACTGTATAAAAACTGGAACAAGTTAATTACCAGTAAGTACTAAACATTTTTTTTATGTTCAGCAGCAATTATTCCTAAGTAGTTTGCTTAGGAATAATTATTCCAAAGATGTCACGAGGATTTCAATAAAATGTACTAGCTTGTGAAATTTTCATACCAGATCCAACTGAACTAAAGTTCGCAGTTTGACAATTTATAAATATTACTCTTTAAGGTTATTATGTTTAAGGAGACAATTCTGAACTTGTAGCATTAGAAATGCTTTTATGTTATCTAATTAAGTTTAGTTGTCTCCTGGCTTTTTATCTATTTCAGTAACTCCTCAGTCTTTTGTACTTTTACAGTGTAGTGCAAAAACCCACATTGTGTATTTGTTATTTCAGTTTTAGTTTTATATATATTACATTTATACGTTTAGGACGCTAATTTTAATTCAAACTTTGTACTTTTAAGGTGTGTTAAAGCCTCAGGCTAGTCTATCTCCCACTTATTACCATGTCCCTGTTTACAGTTGGACTTTATTTGTAAATCAGTAACTTCTGTTTTTCATAATCACTGTCTTACCTTCCATCCCCCAATCAATATGGAAGAATTATAATCCCATTGGAATTCTGTTTAGAGTTTTATGTGATAGTTTGTTTTGTGACTTATTTAATGTTTCATCAGAACAGAATGCCTGCAAACATAAATTAACTTGGCAATTTTCCCTCTTATACAATGACGTGTTTAGGAATAGTAATGCACTGTTGTGAATCAGGTGGATTACAGGAGGTTTTGACTAGATTTATCAACAGTTCCTACAACTGGGGATAAGAGCAGTTTATCACCTGTCTGTACCATCGAGATACTTGTTGAAAGTAAAGAATAAATCAAGTTTTGTCATTAGTCAGTTTGAAGACCAACACTAATGTTACAGGGAACATAGAACAGCCAACCAGGTTACTTAATTGTGTTTCCAGAAATGTAATTCAAGTTTTTAAAAATCATTCATGGGGTACGGGCATCACTTGTAAGGACAAAATTTATTGTCCGTTTTTAATTACGCTTGTGAAAATTGAGGTGAACTGCCTACTTGATGTGCTGCATTCGCTATGGTAGACCTGCTGTGCTGGTAGCAAACAAGTTCCAGGATTTAACCCAGTGACAGTGAAAGAATAGCACTTTGGTTCCAAGTAAAAATAGTGCATGACTTTGAGGGAAACTTTCAAGTACTGGTGCCGCCCTTGTCATACTAGATATATGGAGGTGGAGATTTGGAAGACACTAAGGAGCCTTAGTGAGTTGTTGCATTGTATCTGTTAGATGGTCCATGTTGCTGCCACTGCACATTTGTCATGGAGGATGTGAACGCTGAAGGTGTTATATTGATGCCAATCAAGCAGGCCTCTTTGTCCTAGATGGAGCCAAGCTTCTAGAGTGTTACCGGGCTGCACTCATCCAGTCAAGTGAAGAATATTCCATCATGCTTGATTGTGGACAGATTTTGAAGTTACTTACTGCAATTCTCAGCCTCTGAAGTGCTCTTATAGGCACATTATGTATATCACTTGACAATTCAATTTCTGTTCAAGGGGAATCTCCAGCAAGTTGATCGTGGGGAGTTCAGTGATACTACCATTGAATCTCATGGGGTGATTGGTGGATTCTGTCTTGTTGGTGATTACCTGGCACTTGTTTGGTCTGTATGTTACTTGACATTTATCAGCCCAAACCTAAAGGTTGTTCGCATCTTACTGCATTTGGACATTGACTACTTCAGTATTTGTGACGCAGTCGGTACTGAAGATTTTCATTAAATGCACATTATAATGAGCGAAGGTCATTGATGAAACAACTGAAGATGGCTAGACTTCAGAAATAACCCTGAAGAGCTCCTGCTGCATTATCCTGGGACTGAGATGATTGACCTCCAACCCACAAAAGTCATCCTTTCTGCCATTGGCTCCACAACAGTTTTGCTCGGTCTCCTTGATGCTATACATAGTCAAACACTATCTTGATGTCAAAAGCAGAGATTCTCACTTCCCTTTGAGTTCAGTTCTTCTGTTTGAACTAAGGCTGTAATGAGGTCAGGAACTAAGTGAGTCTGGTGGAACCTAAACTGAGTGCCAGTGAGTAGATTATTGTTGAGTAAATGTTGCTTGATAAGCTGAAGATCCCTGTGAGTGTTTCAGCCTTGGTTTTTGCACTGATATACTTGCCTCTCCCTCACCCCCTGCAACAAGCCTAGTTGAACAACTGTGTCCTTTAGGACTCTGCCATCTTGGCCAGTAGTTGTGCTATCACTCCCTGTTTGATGATGGACATTTAAATCCCCACCAGAATACATTGGTGCCCTTGCCATCCTCTGTCCTCCAAGTGATGGTCATATTGGAGAACAACTGACTCAACATCTGACTGACTGGTGTTAGTAGTGGTAATCAACAGTTGTTTTCTTCACCCATGCTTGATATGGTGTCATGAGATTTTGTGGAGTCCAGGGTCAAAGTTGAAATTTCCCGGCTAATTCCCTCCTGATTGTACACAATTGTTCCACCACCTCTGACATTCTCTGGAATGGCCATCATGATATCTGGAACATTGCATTTAAGGTGTAATTTCATCTGAATGTGTCCACCTGTTGCTTGACTAGCCTGTGGGACATTCCTCCCAATTTTCACAGTAGCCCCGTGATGTTAGTAAGGAGGACTTTGTAGCTTTTTCAGGTTTAGTTTCCAGTGATTTAGGGTTCCATTTCTGTTATTAGATTTTGAAGCATTAAACTGGGTGGCTCGCTAACCATTTCAGAGACCGTTTAAGCACCAACCACATTGCTGTGGTTCTAGTGACACGTGGGCCACACCAGATGAAGTTGGATGATTTTCCTCTCCTACAGGATATTAGCATAAGAATGTAAGACATATGAGCAGGAGTAAGCCATCTGGCCCCTCAAGCCTGCTCTGCCATTCAATAAGATCATGGCTGATTTTTTCTTGTGGACTCAGCTCCACTTAGCCGCCCACTCATCATGAACCTTAATTCCTTTACTGTTTGGAAAATCTATCTGCCTTTTCTTTAAACATTCAACAAGGGAGCCTCAACTGCTTCACTGGGCAGGGAATTTCACAGATTCACAACCCTTCAGGAGAAGAAGTTCCTTTTCGGTTCAATCCTAAATCTGGTCCTCGTTCTTTTGAGGCTATGCCCCCTAGTTCTAGTGTCCTTCTCATTGTCAGTTTACAATAATCAGTACTGATCACCATTGGATTAAGTCTTAACTCCAGATCTACTAATTCCATTCAGATCCCACCATCTGCCATGGTGGGTTGCAAACCCATGTCTAGGAGAAAGTGGTACCTATCCATCTTTCTTCCTACTTAACCCTATTCCACCACCACCTGCATCCATCTCTTGCCTTTCCAGCTACATTCCCCTCAGCCCCACCCCACCCCCCTTTTTATCTCTCAGCCCCCTTTCCCCTCCACTTTCCTGATGAAGGGCTCATGTCCGAAATATTGACTCTCCTGCTTCTACCACACTTTTTGACTCAAATCTATGTCCCCTGAAAGCATTCGCCTGTATCACTGGATTGCTAGCCACCATACCCTTAGTCTGTAAGAAATTTGCTTTCTTTTGAAAAGGTGTTTATTAACCTTATATAAACTGACACTTCTTTTTGGTACATTTTTTAACTATATTGTGAAGTACTGACATTTGGTTTAACAATGAAACATCACCACCGCTAAACATGAGTTTTATTTTCTCTTTATTTTTCAGGAAGACATTTTTGGTAAGTAATTTTTTTCTCTTTAAAAAAACATGTAAACTGACCAGGATTGAAATCTTTCCTATATGTAATTTTTTTTACAAAAAGAGTAATTGGAAATACCTTTTCAATCCTGGCTGGATAAAAGTGATTTTCTATTTTAATTTGATTTACATTCTGCAGTTACTTCATGCTAATTTCTAGATTTATAATGTTTTGAAATGGAAAGGATAATTTAGAGAGGATATTATGAATGAAAAAATAATAAGCCATAAGTTTTATCCGGCTTACACCAGCTGAACATGGAATCTTGAAGCAAACACCAACACAATTACCAGCCCAAACTGAGAACTCCATTCTCAGGATTTATATAAACAATAACCAGATCCAACTGAATTTGTTACAAGAAAAGTAAAGGGTTCCTGGTGTAATACCAGGAAGGTCAGCACACTGGCATCAGCTCCGGTAGCCCCCTCTAATATCAAATTTGTGGGAACCTTAAATTCCTGCTTGCTTATGCTGTTTAAAAATAAATTACTGGATAACTTAAAAGGTTAGTGTGAAAACAGAGCTTCACATTATCAAGACGAGAGTATATAATTTTTGGTCTCTGGAATCTTCATTTCAAATTTGCAGTGTTGTGAAGATGTGGGTGCACTCTATCTTTGAGAGTTAAAAGCTAGCAGAACTACCTGACAGCACCAAGCGTTCTGAATCAGGTAACAATCTAACACTTGGTCAAAACTAGATAAGTTGAGTTGCCTGGAAATGTCAAAACAGATTGAATTAGGCCAATCAGTTTAAATTATACCCTAAAAAAAAAACCAAACTCCAATCAAGTTTGAATTTAATATATTGACAATCTTAAAAGTAAACGACACAATCCGATGCTTTGAGGGTATAAGACCAGGGAAAAATTGAACAGTTGGGAGGAGAACTAGCAAGCCAATGACATCTGCAGATTGCCCGGAGAATAGCTGTCTTAAAGGTACCTTTATCAATCTGTGACCTGTGAAGCAGAAATCCCTAAGAAGAAGAAAAGAAGATTCAATATCTGGCTAGTTTTTGAAGTTTAATTTTGGTAAATCTTAATTGGGGGTTTTTCGGACTAGTATTATAGAAGGCAAGGTAAAAGGTTAGAGGAAGAAGTAGTAAATAGTTGTTAGTTAATTATTCTCTGTTATACCTTAAGAAAAAAATGGTTAATTTTTAATTTAAATAGTTCTTGGCCTCTTGAATTTTCACAGATAAATCTTTTCTGTGTTGCTGGTTTAGTTTAAACAGGAGGGTTTACCCTACGTCGTAACAGTAGACATAAATGTATATATATGACCAGTAAAAATACTTGGCGAAAGAATTGCTATATAACTGAGCAGCCAAGCACTATATTAAATTTATTACAGACATGGAGCAGCACTGCTGCCTCACAGCACCAGGGTACCAGGTTCCATTCCAGCCTCTGGTGACTGTCTGTGTGGAGTTTGCACATTCTCCCTGTGTCTGTGTGGGTTTCCTCCAGGTGCACGGTTTCCTCACACAGTCCAAAGATGTGCAGGTTAGGTGAATTGGCCATGCTAAATTGCCCATACTGTTTGGAGTGTTAGTCAGAGGGAAATAGATCTGAGGTGGGTTACTCTTCAGAGGGTTGGTGTGAATTTGTTGGGCTGAAGGGTTTGTTTTCATGCTGTAGGGAATCTAATCTAACCTAATAACTGATTTGGGAGGAACAACTGGCAATGGAAACATGTAATTGATGAAGGATATGGAAGAACCCGAAGGACAAATTACAGTCTTTTAATATAGTAATATAAAGCCATAGTTATTGCTTTAGATATACGTGTCAAGATATAATGTACAAGACCATTGAGGTTATGAGTTTATACAAGGCAATGCTGAAGCCAGATTGACATCACTGTGGTGTTTTTGGTACTTTATCACAGGCCTTTAAAGCCTGTATTCTCAAGAATGCACTGGAATGAGAAACTGCAGTTATGCTCCAGTAAGTGTCCTAGTTGAGGCCAAAACCAGTTTGCATTTAATGGTTAACTATCCAACCAAAAGAGATAGGAGAAAGTTTTGAAATAAATCTCTATACAAAGAGTTGTTGCATAATTGCCACTGGGAGAAGTTGAAGCAAAAAATTGTGTTATTTATTCCTTTCTTTGATGCAATGATTTGAAGCAGATGAAAATAATAAGGAAAGAGCTGGTTAGTGTAATTGGTTTATGGCTGTTTTGCAAGGTTTGTAGCTCAGGTTGAGGTTTAGGGTGTAGGTTTGCTCGCTGAGCTGTAGGTTTGATATCCAGACGTTTCATTACCTGGCTAGGTAATATCATCAGTGGTGACCTCCAAGCGCAGCGAAGCTGGTGTCTC
>NC_057734.1:35779718-35779968 GCF_004010195.1 Chiloscyllium plagiosum
GTTTGTTTATGGCGTTGTGGTTGGAGTGCCAGGCCTCTAGGAATTCTCTGGCATGTCTTTGCTTAGCCCAGGATAGATGTGTTGTCCCAGTCGAAAAGGTGTTTTTTTTTCATCCGTGTGTAGGGCTACGAGGGAGAGAGGGTCGTGTCTTTTTGTGGCTAGCTGGTGTTCGTGTATCCTGATGGCTAACTTCCTATTTGTCTTACATCGTGTTTGTGGCAGTCCTTGCATGGAATTTTGTAGATGACGT
>NC_057734.1:35780377-35798648 GCF_004010195.1 Chiloscyllium plagiosum
GGTGGTTCTCCTCTGTTTTCCGAAGTTCGTCTGTGCTGCAGTGTGTGGTGGCTCGTTGGAATAGTGTTTTGATACAGCTTCGTTTGTGTGTGTTGGGATGGTTGCTGGTGTAGTTAAGTATTTGGTCAGTGTTTGTCGGTTTTCTGTATAGGCAGGTTTATAGTTCTCCGTTTTCCTTTCTTTCGACTGTGACGTCCAGGAATGCAAGTTTGTTGTCGGTTTCTTCCTCCTTGGTGATCTTTATGCCTGTGAGGGTGTTGTTTATGATGTTAAATGTCTCTTCTATCTTGTTTCGTTTTGTGATGACAAAGATGTCATCTACATAGCGGACCCAGATTTTTGGTTTGATGGTTGGTATGGCTGTTTGTTGTAGGGTTTACGGCTCCTCTAGCAAAGGGCCCATAGAGACTTGGGAGGACTGAATATGGACCTTGTGTTCTCGATGTTAGTGCTTAATTTATTTTTACAAGAGGAAACCAATATTTTTCCAACATGTAAGTTATTTGTTTACAATAGATGAGTGAGTCACTATTGTTAGAAAAATAATGAAATGTCATATAATTGTTTTGAGGAACCTGTCCTGTGAAACCTGAAGACCAGTGACATTAATCATAGATCTTTTGTGTTCTGTTAATACAGCAATTGGCTACTCACTGCTTTATTCTAAGATGATGCTTGAAGCTGTTACTTCAAGTTCTCATTACTGAAATCTTAATAATTACAGTCTTGGGCTGAAGAATATTGGTGTTGGCCGCAAGAGCCACATAATCTTTGAAAGGGAACTGGGTCAAAAGTCAATAGATGCATAAAGACATGTCAGGCTGGATTTTAACATAAGCTTTGGAACTTCGCAATTGTTTCCCAGCTCCAATTTTCTGGCAATGAGACCAGTGTACAGTTTTCTCCAAATTGGCTACTCCTGTGGTCTCAGTCTTATTAAGAAAGCTATGTGGGAACTTAGTGTTGGCAACAGTTCAGAACCCACAACAACCACATTGGGTTAGAAGGTGCTGCTAAGGCAAGCTGAGGACAGAGAAGTTTGCCTTGACAGTGAGCTGCCCTGCGAAGCACTTCTGGACAAATCGTTTGGGCTTCCAATGGGTACATTTCTGCCCACTGCCTGCTTTTAGAAGTGTGGACCCTCCACCTCCAATAGTTTCCCAAACCCTTGCTCACCAGGGATTGCAAAGTGATGGTGAACTTGCAAAATCACTCCATTATTGGAGGCTTGAACATACTGGTTGTCTACCCACTTCCAATTTTTCCTGAAACCGGTCATTGGTGGTAGATATGTGTAGAGTAGTCACCACTTTGCAGCCTCTTGCTCTCTTTCTGGCCATCTCTGTCTCCAAACCCACTGTGTCATGTGACGAGGAAATTTCAGCCCATTTTTGCTTTGCTGTATACTTTGTAATTCTGGTGTGGTGTAAATGTTTGCCTTTGAACAAGGATTCAGAGATAGTGCTGACAAAGCTAATATTTAGCTGGTATGTTGCTCCCACTTCTCTTCCCCCGCCGCCCCCCCCCCAACTAAATCCTAGAGGATTGCAAATCATAATTTTCATCTAGTATTGTTGTATACAGGATTGTTGCACTAATTTGCTTAACTGTAGAACAGTTTTCTCTTGCCAATAACTTGTACTTGATCACAACATATCTTGATGTTTCTTCTTTAGGCAAACTGGTTCTACTGTTTTTACCCTTGTGGACTCTGAGGAAGAGAATGATTTTGTGGAGGAGGGCTCATCAGGAATAACCTCTGTTATTAATCATCAGACTGCTCAGACAATGAATGGTCATGCTTCAGTGGAAGGTAAATAACCTTTTGAGGGGAATGAATTGGAAACATATTCATGACATAATTTATAAAATACAAGCTGTTTTTTTTTTAAAAAAAAAGCTAAAACAGTATTTTTGGTTTGGGATTATTTTCTTCTTAATATTTGTGTCTGTCTTTCTGTACCATACAACTTCTGTACCTTGGATATTAGGGAGGGGGATAGGAAGTGAATATCATTTCTATATTCTCCATGCATAACGTATGATTTGATTAAATTCAGTAACTCTGATTGGTTTGGATTGTATTTGCAAATGAAGAATGTCGATCTCCTGCTTGTCAATGATACTTGACATTATTGAAGCTTGCATGGCAATTACAAGACCTGGGTTTGAGTAATTCCGTATTTTAATATGCAAAAATGCTTATCATTTTTTATTTTATTGTTTCCTTCCCAAACACTATACAAAACTAACTATAAACTAACCTCACTGTGGGAGAATCTCAGCCAATCTGGCAGAGAAAGAAACAAAGTTAGCTTTTAGAATCCAGTCTGATGGTTCTTTCGCACTATGAACGAACCTTGACTTACCCTTCACGCCAGTTTTCCTTTTAAGATCCATTCTCAAACTTAATAAAATGGCTGTTTTTGCTAACCCTGCTAATTACATTTTACCTTTGGCTTAGCATTTGGTTTTCCTGGAATTTGTAAAGAGCTTTGGGATTTTCTGCTTTGAAGGTGCTGTACAAGTGAAAGTTGTTGTTATAGTGCTAATAATTGGGATAAATCTATGCCATTGATTTTTGATTGTGTAATATTTTTGCCAAATTTACAAGAATGGGTCAACATGGCTGATATTAATTTCACCATGTAATGCTTTCCTTCCTTGTAGAGGGAGTGAACTCAAATTGACTTGATTTCCTTTGTAATTCTGCCAAATTACTTAATGTACTTGGATAATAGTCCATGTGAAATCTTGTAACAAAGCTATGAAACAAACTGCTTCAATATGGAGAATCTCTCTCTCAAGGCCATTACCCTTAACAGGGTCTAATGTTCCAGCATCAGCCGTATTTTGAATTTACCCTTGGGGTGCATGATATAAAGTCATATTGAGGCATCTCAAAGCAAAACATGCCATTTGAGGACAAGTAGACTTTTATTGTGCATTCTGTAGTATTAAATGTTTTGTGATGTACTTTTACAAAGTTTATGATTAATGGTCTTACAAGTGAAACACTGCAATGGTTTGCTGTAACTGTCTCCATATGGGCTGATAGACTATCCCAGTCTGTTGCCTTATGTTAAGCACGCTGGGATGATTTACAGGCTGAGAACCTGTTTGGCCAAACTCACCATCCATAGCCTACAAGCCCTAGCCTGACACTCCAACCTGTCCTGAGACAGGAATATTGCCTACTGCACCACAAGGCCCCTAATATGGGAGAGGGGCATCATGGGTTCAGTGCCCTTGTTTTTGGAAGTTGCCCCACCAGATGAAATAATTGCTCCACGTTTACCCAATAAGGCACCCATTACATTTTTGAGCACTGCAGTGATTGTAATAAGGTCAGCCAGTTGGACTTCAGAGAATGAGTTCCCTGATTGGGGCTGTTAATTTGGGCCAATCAGGAAACCCTGGCTGATAGATAAAAACAGGAGTGTCAGAGGTTCTGTTCACTGAGAGCTGGCTCTGAGGTAGCCAGATCAGTGTCAAGGACATTCCACGTGTAAACAAAAGATGTCTCACTGTTAGGAAACCAGCCTCTATGGAATTATTTCAAACACCTCGATTGGATTGCCCACTTTGGGGTGAGTTTATATGAACTGTTCTAATAGATAATTAATAATAAAAGGTAAAGAGCTCTTAGGTAAATTCCTATCTATTCCTGATAATCTTTCGTGCCCCTTGAGGGACAGTGCTGGACTTCATATTTCTAATTTTTTTCTAATAACTTCTACTAAAGAATCTGTACCTAGGTACCCTGTACCTACGATGGTGCCACAAGTGGCAACTTGTAAACCCTTCACTTTGCTCATTTGATTACATGTGACAATAAAGCTAATTTAATTCAATTCCATTCAAAGGGCATTAATTCGTTGTTTTTATAAAAAAAGTGCTCAATGTCATGACCAATGAAGTAGAATGCATTGTGGTATAAATTTGTGCCATACCATGAATGTGGCAGAGTCACTGAATATAATTCAGAGGCTCAAGTTTGTGATAAATCTTTTTTTTGGGTTTGAAACTGCTTTGGCATATTTCCCTGGATTGTTTGAGGTATGTACAGTGAGCAGCAGACAACATTCTCCTCCTATGATTTTTTTTTTAGATTACTTTACAGTGTGGAAACAGGCCCTTCGGCCCAACAAAGCCACACCGACGCCGAAGCGCAAACCACCCATACCCCTACATTTACCCCTTACCTAACACTACGGACAATTTAGCATGGCCAATTCACCTGACCTGCACATCTTTGGACTGTGGGAGGAAACCGGAGCACCCGGAGGAAACCCACGCAGACACGGGGAGAATGTGCAAACTCCACACAGTCAGTCGCCTGAGGCCGGAATTGAACCCGGGTCTGTGGCGCTGTGAGGCAGCAGTGCTAACCACTGTGCCACCGTGCCGCTATCTGCTTTTCTCTGTGATATATTACAAATGATCAAACTCATCAGCATAAACTACCACTAAGGATCAATAAATGGAAAACAGCTATAAAACTGATGACTCGTCATTCCTGTTTGTGTAAGGGAGTAAATATTGGTTCTAACTAACCCTGGGATGCAACGTAAATCATTAGTGTCTCATGTTTCTGCATTGGCTAATATCCGATCAGGGCTGACAGAAATAAATGCACACAACTGCATTAAAGGCAGCCCGTTTCAATGATAAGTAACAAATAGCATCATACTATAGGTGCTCGTGTGATGCAGTGGGTAGCATTCTTGCCTCTGAACCAGAAGCTCCTGGTTCAAGACACACTTCAAAAATGTGCCTATGTGACCAAAACAAATTGATTATAAACTTTCAAATTCTACTAATATACCTAAAGCAGATAGTAACAATGTGAGAGATTCCCAGTCAGCCATGCCTGCTGAAGTGTAATATTTTTCAATCTATAGCATTATCTATAACTGCAGGTTGGTGACCAGTTCTGAGAAAAATAAGCTATAGAAAGAAATTAGGTAAATGCTTTGTTAGCCTCATGCATCTTTGGATGCAGAAACTATGTGTATATGGGTACATACTACCACACTGATTATTGCTTTATGGGGCGGCACGGTGGCTCAGTGGTTAGCACTGTTGCCTCACAGCAGCAGGGTCCCGGGTTCGATTCCAAGCTCGGGTGACTGTCTGTGTGGAGTTTGCACGTTCTCCCTGTGTCTGCATGGAATTCCTCCGGGTGCTCCGGTTTTCTCCCACAGTCCAAAGATGTGCAGGTTAGGTGAATTGGCCATGCTAAATTGTCAATTAAGTGCATTAGTCAGAGGGAAAATGGGTTTGGGTGGGTTACTCTTCGGAGGATCGGTGTGGACCTGTTGGGCCAAAGGGCCTGTTTCCACACTGTCTGGAATCTAATTTAATCTAAATGCAAAAAGGTGCAATTATTGCTATTGGTGCAATCACTTTAAATACTTTTATTTTATATATCCTACACTTTCAATAAAGTAACTTTACATCTGTGCATCTCATGAAGAGGAGATGGTGGCATAATGGTAATATAATCGGATTAGTTATCCGCAACTCTAGGCTAATGTTCTGGGGATGTGGGTTTGAACCTCACCATGTCAGATATCAATTACTTCAACAAAAATGTGGACTTCAAAGCGGGTCTAATGGTGACCACGTAACTATGATCTAATGTTGTTTTTTAAAAAAAAAACCTATCTGGTCCGCTCATTCCTTTAGGAAGGAAATCTGCCACCTAGACCATGCCTTAGTGATCCTATATGTGACTCTAGACCCGCAGCATGTGGTTAACCTTCAACTGACTATCTGGGCATTTGGAGATGGTGATAGATGTTGACCTGGTCAGTGATGCCCAAATCCCATGAACAATTTTTCTTTAATTGTCCATGTATTGCTATTGTCCCTTAAATATTCATCAAATTGGTGATTTTCTCAGCAATTCTGTTTGCACCTGCTGTATGATTTGCAGAAAAATCATAAAGTAATAGAGTCATAGAGATGCATAATGTGGAATCAGACCCATCGGTCCAACTTGTTCATGCCGACCAGATATCTTAAATTAATCTAGAGCCATTTGCCAGCATTTGGCCCATATCCCTCCAAACCCTTCCTATTCATATATCCATTCAGATGCCTTTTAAATGCTGCAATTGTACCAGCCTCCACCACTTCCTCTGGCAGTTCATTCTATACACACTCACAGTGTGAAAGAGTGGCCCTTTAGGTCTCCTTTAAATCTTTCCCTTCTTGCCCCCTACCTATGCCACCCTCTAGTTCTGGACTCCCAAACCTTGTTTATTTACCTTATCCATGCCCCTCATGATTTTATAAACTTCTATAAGTTCACTCCTCAGTGTCTGATGCCCCAGGGAAAAGAGCCCCATCCTATTCAGCCTCTACCTGTAGCTTAAATCCTTAAACCCTCACAACATCCTTGTAAATCTTTTCTGAACCCTTTCAAGTTTCACAACATCCTTTGTATAGCAGGGAGACTAGAATTGCGCACAATATTCCAGAAGTGGTCTCACCAACCTCCTGTACAGCTGCAACATGACCTCCCAACTCTCCTATACTCAATGTTCTGACCAATAACGGAAAACATACCAAATGGCTTCTTCACTATCCTGTCTACCTGCGACTCCACTTTCAAGAAGCTATGAATCTGCACTCCAAGGTCTTTTTGTTCAGCAACACTCCCCAGGATCTTACCATTAAATGTATAAGTCCTGTCCTGATTTGTCTTTCCAAAACACAGTAGCTCACATTTATCAAAATTAAACTCCATCTGCCACTTCTTAGCCCATTGCCCCATCTAATGAAGATCCCACCTTCTTCGCTGTTCACTAAGCCAACTTTGGTCTCATCTGCAAACTTACCAACTATACCTCCTCTGTTAATATCCAAATCATTTATATAAATGATGAAAAGCTGTGGACCCAGCACTGATCCTTGTGGCACACCACTGGTCCCAGGCGTCCAGTCTGTTAAGCAACTCTCCGCCACCAACACCTGTCTTTTTCCTTCCAGTCAGTTCTGTATCCAAAATGACTAGTTGTCCCTGTATTCCATGTGATCTAACCTGGCTAGCCAGTCTACCATGAGGAAACTTGTCAAATGCCTTACTGAAGTCCATATAGATCCCATCCACCTCTCTGCCCTAATCAATCCTCTTTGTTACTTCTTCAAAAAACTCAATCAAGTTAGTGAGACATGACTTCCCCCGCACAAAGCCATCAATTATCCCTAATCAGTCCTTTCCAAATACATGTACAACCTATACCTCATGATTCCCTCCCAAACTTGCCCACCACCAATGCCAGTTAAATTTTAAGAAAGTTCCAAAATCTGTGGTAGGGGATGATTTCAAAAATTTGTAAATTATTCAAATGATTCTGATCTTTAAACCAAAACCAATCTGATATCTGGAAGACCCTTAGAGATTCAACATCATGTTTCCTGTTACCTATTTGGAATAAGTTGTGAACTTGTGCAATGGTGATCTGATATAGTTTATACATTTGCAGCAAATATTACTTCCAACTTCTGAATGATCTATGTTCAACTCTTGCCAATGGTCATTGTCACTGTGGAAATTGAGGTCTCTTTAAAGGTCAAGTTTCTAAATATTTACTGTGTTTCATTTAGCTGCTATTACAGCAGTAGGTTTTCTATGCTAGAAATTTGGAAAACAAAAAGAAAGATCACAAGAATGACTGAACTCATGATGCCCCATTGAACAATCATCGATGATTTATTTGGTGTCATATGTATAGTATTATCTACATATTATTTGAGAGGCCAATGCATTTTTATTTTTAGAATGAATGGTAACCTAAGGTGAAGGCAGGCAAGGTAATAACAGTCATCTTGGCATCATGAGTAGTCGCCCATGGGTTCAGACCAATGATTGACACAGCATAGATTTCTGGCCTCCAAAATAAGGAATATTAACATGGGTGGGTCGAGAAAAAAGTGAGACAGGATCCAGGGGAATAGGCCAGTATCTTCTTGGAAGAAGACCTGGAGTTCCACTACATCAGCCAGAGGAGCAACAAAACTATTACCACTAAACTTGTGCTGCAGATAGGCATGTGGGCAAATTGGGAATTTTTCGTCACTGTATCTTTACTGTATAATTGTTAATTGAAAGAGTGCAGTGCGTGTTACGTTCAATAAAGCAAAAAGTTCAGTTTGTACACTGTCTGATTTCCTCTTGCAGTTGCTTCTGATGATCCACAAACACCTACTAAAGATCAGCTCCCAAATAAGGAAAGAAATGTATCAGATATCTAAAGGTATGTAGTTATTTTCTGTTTGAGAGTATTAATTAATATGGAGTAATTTTTGTTTCTATTAATGGGTGTTGATCCACAGTCCATGGGCAGGACCTCAGCAAAAGTCTTACTGTGCCATAGATTTGGAATTATTTTGGTGATACTTAGATTAAGGATGATGAGCCCCCATATCCAGTATTGTCTGATTTTAATGCACCAGAAATTTGCCTTCCTTGTGTCCGCCCACTATTTTAAAGACTGATTTACGTAGTAAACTGGACAGCAGAATTATGATTAACAGAGGCCATTTGAGACACTGATCATATAGGACTCTGTGGATGGAGAGCATCTCTGTACTTCATCTTGGTTCTTTACCCTTTCATCCATGTTTGATGGCCTTGTAAACCTTGGTTTGGAGATTACGTTGGAAATTAAAATTTGATTTTAAAAATACGCAACTGTCATCCAAATTGTATAATCTTTGGTGGCCAATAATGCCACCAACCTGAATGATGATGTAAAAAATGGTGGTGGAGACTCCCTAGCTATTCAGCAGCTTCTCTAGGAGAAGAAAAGCTTCAAAATCAAAGCCTGCATTCTTTTCTGCTGGTGTGATTGAGGCATGTTTTGCACCAGTATAGCAACAGCTGCCAGGAATGAGAGCATGGAAGGATTATGCACAAACCTCACCCTGTTACATATATCCCCTGAAACACCCATTAACGATTGCCCACCAAGCCCTGTGGAAGTTGAGAGCTGAGAGCTGCAACAAACAGAGTTGTTATCTCTGGTTTGTTGCCTGTGCCATGTGATAGTGAGGCAAGGAATAGGGAGAGATGTCAGCTGAACACATGGCTGCAAGGATGGTGCAGGAGGGAGGGCTTCAGTTTGTTGGATAATTGGGGTTCATTCTGGGGAAGGTGGGACTTGTACAAACAGGACGGCCTTCACTTGAACCGGAGGGGGTTCTAATATCCTGGATGGGAAATTTGCTGGTGCTATTCGGGTGGGTTTAAACTAGCTCAGCAGGGGGATGGGAACCGGAAGTGTAGTTGCAGTGCACAGGAGGATATCCGGCCCCAAAAACCAATGGCACAGAAACTGTCCTCAACAAGTGACAATCAGCGCAGCAACACATTTTTCAGCTCTGATCTCCAGCATCTGCAGTCCTCACTTTCTCCTAAGTGACAATCAGCTCCTAACAAACAGGCATGAGATGTTCCTCTGTGGGTAGAGTATTTTCACAATCTGATAATCCAGTGAAATACACTTTGTGATAACACTGTTGAATCACTTCTACTACATTGTGTTTTGGATGAACTTGCCCTGTGTCCATCTCAAAGTCATAAAGCTAGTTTCCCCTTCTGGTCAACTCTTCTGCCACTTCCAAGGAGGAGAAGTTCCACTCTAGGTTTAACACCACTACGTGAGATACAAATTATGCTATGACAGATCCAAATGCAGGAGGTTTGATATAAAACAATTTTCACATTTATGGAGAAGAAAATCAGGTTCTTGCAGGATAAATAAATTTAGTGCAATATGATTCCCTCTACCACCACCACCATTCCCCTATCCCTGAACAGTGACTTCAAATAATATTTGTGATCAAAACTACAAAGTCAAATTTGACATCATATCACATTAAGTTGTGTGAATTATTGGTCTCATTACTAAACTCTTATCCATTGAAGTGAGGTGAGAATATGCAAGCCACCAAAGCTGACTAGAGTTTCATTTTGATATAAAATTTACATTTAAATGGAAAGTTTTGCCCCTACTGTTCCTCCTGAAGGTTCAGCGCAAGTTGATTTTTGGATGGGTGGAAATAGGTGGAGATTGTGATGTTTTACTGTCTCCTGTGCAGCATTAATTATTTATTCCATATGGTTTAGGATCTTTCTTTTTCTGTGTCAAAGTGTACCACGAATGAGTGCTATTCCATTGAGGCACCAAAGGAGCATTCAAGTGTCGAGTATTTTAAATCTTAAACTACTACCTTTGACTCCACAGCAATGCTCAGTTAAGTGTTAATGTACATGTGCACACAATCCATTATAATAAGTAGATCAAAGTTACTGTTGCAACACAACTTCTTTCACCAATATGAATATGGCTTTGTTGTCTCTCGTGTTGTTGATATTCAAGTATAAAGACTCCTTGACTGGATTCAGAGTAGGTGTTTGTGGAAAACAGGCATTGTGCAAGTAGAAATATCATCTTTAATTTTCCAAAGCAATGATTACTGTGAAGGGGGTGTGTCTGGTGAGGGTTTTTGTTCCCTGCAACCATACCCAGTTGAATGACTTGACGAACATTTATGCTGAGGTGAGAGTGGGGGTTTTAATTTTTCTCAAACTGATGTCATTGCAATTAATCAAATATAGTGAGAAAAGCAGTGGTACTGATCGAAACATCAGATGTTTGGTACAAATATTTGTAAATCTGGATTGCCCATCATTTTAGGGAGCTAATAAAGCAGAACCATTTAAAATCAAATGCACACCAGTTTTTTTCTCTAAAATGTTGTACTATGGTCAAAAAAGGCGAGTGAGATCGATCACTTGTTCCTGTCTCAGTAATTTGAAAATGCAATTCAAACATTAATTTATGTATGTGGCTTTGCATTCATACATTGTCCATCCTGCTGGGGAATGGATGTTTGTAATAAGATTGTAAGGTATTCCACAAGATAAGATTCAAAGCCATTTTATTGGCTTTCCTAGGAGAAAGAAAATCAATAACTATTATCAGTAACAACACTGACTACAAATACCACAAATGTGTGACACTTGCATTAAAAGAAAATGATTTCACTATGTCACAGGATTCCATCTCAATGGGAGTCACCATAGAGTTCTGAAAAACCTATTCTAATGTTGCACATTCTACAGCCTCCTTTTGCTCTGAATGTTTGAGAATCCACATGATTTAATTTAATTAGTTGTAGTGACAGCAGTTTATCAAAAATCATTCCCAAGCTGTAATATTGATTGAAGTTTACAAAGTCATTGAACGAGAGACTAAAGCAGAGAATAAACGCCCTCTTCATGGACATTACAAAACGGTCCTGAGAAAAGTCACCATCAAAAGCCAAAATTTCTCAACTCCATAGTTAAAATATGACGGTAGATTTCTCTACCTCTTAAGAGTGAATGAATAAAAGCAGTTTGTCCCCTTTCATTGTCTGCTAAATTGCTATGATGTGGATCCGTTTTACTACATTGAATACTGTGAACAGCAACTCACTTAAAAGCTAAAGTTCTTGCTAAGAATTAAGTTTCTTTATCTCGAAGATCAAAAAGGATTTCTGACATTTATGCAAAATGCTTTTTTGTTTCAAATGGTTAATATCCTCATCTGCATATAAACCACAGGCTTATCAATTGAAGTATGAAAAGCAAAAACACCTCAATGGCTTTGACAAAGTTGTGCCTGATAGATAACATTTTAAAATTCAACTCATTCCATTAGCTGATAGAATCACAGACCAACATGGTGGCTCAGTGGTTAGCACTGTTGCCTCAAAGCGTCAGGGACCTGGGTTCAATTCGACCCTCTGGTGACTGTCTTTGGGTTTCCAATAGATCACCAGTTTCCTTGCACAGTCCAATATGCAGGTTAGGGGAACTGACCATGCAAAATTGCCCATAGTGTCCAGGAATGTGTAAGCTAGGTGGACTGGCCATGGGAATTTCACGGTTACAGGGATAGGGTAATGGGGTGGGTCTGAGTGAGATGCTATTTAGAGGGTTGGTGTGGACTTGAAAAACTGAATGGCCTGCTTCCACACTGTAGGGTTTCTATAGTTCTGTGAATTGTTAGCATGCAGGAGGAAACCTGTCAGTCCATCCTGTGTGCACTGGTTCTGAGTATTTTGACTTCATGTCAATCTTCTATTTCCTCCACAATCCCTGCATGTTATAAATAATCATCCAATGGTCTCTTGAATGGCTCAGTTGAAACTGCATTTACTACTTTTCCAGCAGCGCCTTCCGAACAAGCTGCGAGAAGGTTTTCTTTTTCCTCTTTTACGGAACACTTCAAAATTATGCCCTTTGGTCTGATCTTTGTCTAAACAGGAGCCGTTTTCTTTCCCCCTACCTACTCTGTTCAGACTCCTTGTGACTTTGAAAACTTGTATCACAACTCCCCTCAGCCACCTTCTCTCCAAAGAAACCAGTTCCAACCCCTTCAATCTATCTTCATCCCTGGAACCATTCTTGTAAAGTCCTCTGCACTCTTCCCAATGCATTGACTTTCGAAAGGGAATGTTGGATGACTAAAGAAATTGAGGGTTTGGTTAAGAAAAAGAAGGAAGTATATGTAAGGTATAGACAGGATAGATCAAGTGAATCCTTAGAGTATAAAGGCAGTAGGAGTACACTTTAGAGGGAAATTAGGAGGGCAAAAAGGGGACATGAGATAGCTTTGGCAAATAGAATTAAGGAGAATCTAAAGGTTTTGTACAAATATGTTAAGGACAAATGGGTAACTAGGGAGAGAATAGGGGCCCTCAAAGACCAGCAAGGCGGCCTTTGTGTGGAGCCGCAGAAAATGGGGTAGATAGTAAACGAGTATTTTGCATCAGTATTTACTGTGGAAAAGGATATGGAAGGTTTAGAATGTAGGGAAATAGATGGTGACACTTGCCAGATGTCCAGATTACAGGGGAGGAAGTGCTGGATGTCTTGAAACTCATAAAGGTGGATAAATCCCCAGGACCTGATCAGGTATACCCTAGAACTCTGGGAAGCTAGAGAAGTAATTTCTGGGCTTCTTGCTGAGATATTTGTATCATCAATAGTCACAGGTGAGGCGTCGGGAGACTGGAGATTGGCTAACGTGCCACTGTTTAAGAAGGATGGTAAGGACCAGTGAGCCTGATGTCAGTGGTGGGCAAGTTGATGGAGGGAATCCTGAGGGACAGGATGTACATGTATTTGGAAAGGCAAGGACTGATTAGGGATAGTCAACATGGCTTTGTGCATGGGAAATCATGTCTCACAAACTTGACTGAGTTTTTTGAAGAAGTAACAAAGAGGATTGATGAGGGCAAAGCGGTGGATGTGATCTATGTGGACTTCAGTAAGGTGTTCGACAAGGTTCCCCATGGGAGACTGATAAGCAAGGTTATATCTCACAGAATACAGGAAAAACTAGCCATTTTGATACAGAACTGGCTCAAAGTAGAAGACAGGATGGTGGTGGAGGGTTGTGGAGACCTGTGACCAGTGGAGTGCCACAAGGATCAGTGCTGGGCCCTCTACTTTTTGTCATTTCCATAAATGATTTGGTTGTGAGCATAAGAGGTACAATTAATAAGTTTGCAGATGACACCAAAATTGGAGGTGTAGTGGACAGTGCAGAGGGTTACTTCAGATTACAACAGGATCTTGACCAGATGGGCCAATAGGTTGAGAAGTGGCAGATTGAGTTTAATTCTGATAAATGCAAGGTGCTGCATTTGGGAAAGCAAATCTTAGCAGGACTTACACACTTAATGGTAAGGTCCTTGGGAGTGTTGCTGAACAAAGAGACCTTGGAGTGCATGTTCATAGCTCCTTGAAAGTGGAATTGAAGGTAGATAGGATAGTGAAGAAGGCATTTGGTATGCTTTCTTTTATTGGTCAGAGTGTTGAGTACAGGAGTTGGGAGGTCATGTTGCAGCTGTACAGGACATTGGTTAGGCCACTGTTGGAATATTGCATGCAATTCTGGTCTCCTTCCTATTGGAAAGATGTTGTGAAACTTGAAAGGGTTCAGAAAAGATTTACAAGGATGTTGCCAGGGTTGGAGGATTTGAGCTATAGGGAGAGGCGTAACAGTCTGGGGCTGTTTTCCTTGGAGTGTCGGAGGCTGAGGGGTGACCTTATAGAGGTTTACAAAATTATGAGGGGCATGGATAGAGTAAATAGGCAAAGTCTTTTCCTTGGGGTGGGGGAGTCCAGAACTAGAGGGCATAGGTTTAGGATAAGAGGGGAAAGTTATAAAAGAGACCTAAGGGGCAACTTTTTCACGCAGAGGGCGGTATGTGTATGGAATGAGCTGCCAGAGGAAGTGGTGTAGGCTGGTACAGTTGCAACGTTTAAGAGGCATCTGGATGGGTATATGAATAGGAAGGGTTTGGAGGGATATGGGCTGGGTGCTGGCAGGTGGGACTATATTGGGTTGGGATGTCTGGTCGGCATGGACGGGTTGGACTGAAGGGTCTGTTTCCATACTGTACATCTCCATGACTCTATGACTTTGGCAGGTTTTACTCTCAATACTATGGGAACCCTCTTGTGGCAGCAGTGTCCCTACCCCTGAATCAAGAAGCCCAGGTTCAAGTCCCACCACACCAGAGGTGTGTAATAACATCTCTGAACAGATTGATTGATTAGGAAAAAATAGGTTAAATTTGTTGATTGTCCCATTGCATTATATTGCTAAAGATTGGCTGATCAATTTCTAATAAGTTAAATTAGATGCAAGTCTGCCAGTGTCAATTTAAATGCCCATGCATAAGTGAACAATGATCCATGTACTTGTCACATGTGAGTGAAGGAAGAGAAAATGTTAACTTGAATCATTTTCACCATTTTTGCAGCAAATTAAAGTGGCTTTGGCAAAGTTGGGAGGATGATGCTTATGAGAAAGATCTTAAAAGGAGATAATACTGTTCAAAACCTAATGGAGCTTATGAACATTTACAGTCAGTATTTACTATATCATGCTTGCAATTTATGTGTTCATCTTACCAAAGCAGTCTGGTAACAGACATAGCTTTTGAAGCAATGTCAAATGATGTCAGTTCTTAACACGTTATCATTGATTTATTCTTTTAGGAACAGAAGAAATGTGATTGCTTCTGTGCAATATTTTGAACCTTAATGAGAAGTCTTCTGTGAAAGTGCTTTCAAACGAGCTCTGGTTGAACTAATGTACTAATTTTGACATATTTTATACTCGTGTTACTGTAAAGTTTAGCCTGTTCTGGCATATGGGAACAAATGACAAATCAGCATTCTGTATTGCTTTTAAAACCCAGTACATAGGCTGAAAATGTACTATACTTTGTACTCAGGATGTAGCTATGAAAGGTCCGTTTCAAGTATTAGCTGTTTGTTTTTGTATCTAACTTGTTGGTGTGTACCCAATTTAGTTTGAGTTTATGTGAATGTGCTCTGTATCTTAATACTTTGTTCTCTAGTAAATGTTTTACATTCACACTGAAAATTGTTATTCACAAACATTGCAAACATAATTTTAAACATTTTTTTGTAAAAGCAACTCATTTTTTTGGGAAGTGAATACTTGTTAAATTGATACTGTGCATTTTAGTTTTGTTCAGAGATTAGCTTGTTTATGCAAATAGCAATCCAATTGTATCAACTAATAAATAATGTATTTAGTTTTTATTTGCTACTTGTATAGTATAGTCAGTATGTCTCTCTTTAATTAAACAATTTGTATTTAGTGTTTTAGATTCTTGCAAAATAAAGATTTGTTTCTACAACAATTTAGATTTTAACAGCACTCCATGGAAAACATCAACAATTTACATTTAAATGACAAATTTAGCCAATAATCAGAACAAAATTTGATATTAAACCAAACAGTCAATATGTGGAGGGGGTCACATGACTTTGGGCAAAGAGGACATTTTAATGCAAGCCTTAAAGTAATGAGAGAAGTGGTAAGATTGAGATTAAGGAAAGAAGATCCAGAGTACAGGACCTGAGGACGTAGCTGCTAATAGTGGGATAAAGTGAGTGGAAAGCAATCAGACCAGATTAAGGAAAAATTAGTCTGGGTTGGATTATAAAACAGGAGGAAGTTCAACAGAAAGTAAGGTCATAAATTCTGAACTTCATGTCTTAATCACTTTTATTTGAAGCATTGGGAAGAATTGGAGTTTGATAGAGAGTAGTATCGCAGGTGGATACAAACTGTGTCAGATGAAAGATAATTTTCATTAAATCCCCATTCTGTATACATCTGCAAATATGCCCCCACTACCATTTTATAAAGTAGAATTTCAAGGACTGGTGAACAGCTGAGCAAGTTTACCCATTGCAAAATACAAGTACAAAAATGGAGGTCTTCAATACATACATTCATTTTGCCTTGAGTGGCAATAGATCCTAGTTGCGAAACCAAGGATTGGGTCATGGTTCTCCCTAATGCATTCAAGGATAGTGATAGTATGTTTTAAGGACAGGATCAAGTTCAATTGGATATCCAGTTGAAAAACCTGTTGATAATAAGGCTCACCATGAATAATCAATGTTTTGTAAGTTGTCAAAGCAAGTTCATCATCAGCATGGCTGTACCTAATAAATAGTGACTTTGAAAAGCAGGAGAAGCAAAGTTGTCATACAACAAGGGAAGGAAGAAAGGCAAAAGCAAATATTCACAGAACCTGCAAGTATATGTGAGAAAAATACACAAATGCAAGACCAAAGATAATAAAGTAGGAATAATTTTGTTTTACAGTTTTTAATTACTCAGTGTTTAAGAGTTGATTGAGATTATAGCCTCATATCCGAGCCATGGCAAAAGTATGAATTGGCTTCAGGTAGTTAAATGATTTGTCCTGCAATCATTAGGTATTGCGTAATGCATAATAAGATGAGCCATGGTGATCAAGTATCAAATGGATCATTGAATTGCATTTTTTTGAATATGTGCAAGTAGTATCTTAATTTGGGGGCCCGTATGGTAATGTCCCTTCCACTTGGTCAGGAGACCTGAGTTCAAGTGTCGAGAAATGTGTCATGACAAAATACCAATATCTCAATTGAAATGGGCTTTGTTAGATATTCCACTTTTCATGTAGCATGAATTATTTGTCAACAGGCATCCTGAAGTTAAATTATCGATGTGATAAGCTATTTCAACATTCAGAGCACAACAGTTATTCAATAAACCAATCCTACTGTTTTACATTCTGCTTTGGAAACTGGAATCCATTATCAAGTGACTGATTAGTTTTTTCTTGATCCAATTGGCAAAAGTATTGACACCTGGGAAAATTCCCTGATGAAGAGACAGCATAGTCCTAAGTGAACTCTCTCACTAGAAAGACATAGAGATAACTAGTGGTGGTTCAATCTGAGGGTCACCATGCCTCAGGTGAGGAGAGAAATTCCTTCACAGCAACCTCACCTCGTGCAGAAATTGAAGTTCTGCTGTTGGCATCACTCTGCAGCATAAGTAGCTGTCCAGCCAATTGAGCTAACAAATCCCCTTACTGCCTGGTGGTGCATTTGGTCAAATACTAAAAAGAAAATACTAAAGAAATTCAGTGGGTCTGGCAGCATCTGTGAAGGGAGGAACAATTCTTGTTGATTCCAATATGGCTCCTCATCAGAATCATATCGGACTCAAATTGCTGACTCTGCTTCTCTCCACAGATACTGTCATACCCGAGTCTCTCCAGCATTTTCTGTTTATTTCAGATTTCCAGTATCTGCAGTATTTTGCTTTTATTTGGCTAAATCATAAAGGATTTTATACTGCTATTTTATTTTACAAGGAAGTTTTTTGTCCCCTGTTTCCTTCGATCTAAAAGCTAGTGATTAACACTGAATACAATTCCTCTCCTATTTGCAACCTAAATTTAGTAACTCTTTGACATGCTGAAGGGTTGACTTTGGAGCCAAGCTGTGTCTTATAATTTGATGCCTACACAGCCAATTTGCTAAAGGATTGTCTGTAAGGAGCAGGTGTAATTATTATTATATAAAGTTCAACTTGGCCCTTTAATGAACCAGATATTCCCTCATGCCAAAATCCTCTGATCAGATTCTCCATGTCGTATCTTTGCTTGTGGTAACTCTTGCTTCAACTTTTAATATACTTAGTGACAGTCATAGAGTCATACAGCATGGAAACAGACCTTTCGGTCCAACCCATCCATTATGAACAGATATCCCAACCCAATCTAGTCCCAACTGCCAGCACCCGGCTCATATCCCTCCAAACCCTTCCTATTCATATACCCATCCAAATGCCTCTTAAATGTTGCAATTGTACCA
>NC_057734.1:35798928-35799796 GCF_004010195.1 Chiloscyllium plagiosum
CTATTTATCCTATCCATGCCCCTCATAATTTTGTAAACCTCTATAAGGTCACCCTCAGCCTTCGACGCTCCAGGAAGACAGCCCCAGCCTATTCAGCCTCTCCTTATAGCTCAAATCCTCCAACTCTGGCAACATCCTTGTAAGTCTTTTCTGAACCCTTTCAAGTTTCACAACATCTTTCCGAAAGGAAGGAGACCAGAATTGCACGCAATATTCCAATAGTGGCCTAACCAATTTCCTGTACAGCTGCAACATGACCTCCCAACTCCTGTACTCAATACTCTGACTAATAAAAGAAAGCGTACCAAACGTCTCCTTCACTATCCTATCTACCTGCAACTCCACTTTCAAGGAGCTATGAACCTGCATTTCAAGGTCTCTTTGTTCAGCAACACTCCTATATACGTCCTGCTAAGATTTGCTTTCCCAAATGCAGTACCTTTTATTTATCTGAATTAAACTCAATCTGCCACTTCTCTGCCCATTGGCCCATTTGGTCAAGATCCTGTTGTAATCTGAGGTACTGCTCTTCGCTGTCCACTACACCTCCAATTTTGGTATCATCTGCAAACTTACTGTATCTTATACTCGCATCCAAATAATTTATGTAAATGACAAAAAGTAGAGGACCCAGCACTGATCCTTGTGGCACTCCACTGGTCACAGGCCTCCAATCTGAAAAACAACCCTCCACCACCACCCTCTGTCTTCTACTTTGTGCCAGTTCTGTATCCAAATGGCTAATTCTCCCTGTATTCCGTGAGATCTAACCTTGCTAATCAATCTCCCATGGGGAACCTTGTCAAATACCTTACTGAAATCCATATAGATCACATCTACTGCTCTGCCCTCATCAATCCTCTTTGTT
>NC_057734.1:35799805-35800578 GCF_004010195.1 Chiloscyllium plagiosum
ACATCCTGTCCCTCAGGATTCCCTCCAACAACTTGTCCACCACCGAGGTCAGGCTCACCAGTCTATAGTTCCCTGGCTTGTCCTTACCACCCTTCTTAAACAGTGGCACCATGTTAGACAACCTCCAGTCTTCTGGTATCTCATATGTGACAATCGATGATACAAATATCTCGGCAAGAGGACCAGCAATCACTTCTCTCGCTTCCCACAGAGTTCTAGGGTACACCTGATCAGGTCCTGGGGATTTATCCACCTTTATGTGTTTCAAGACATCCAGCACTTCCTCCTTTGTAATTTGGACATTTTTGAAACTTTAGGGAGGAGGGACTTGGAGGAGGGGCGTTGGAAATGTGATAGGTGGAAAGAGGTCAAGGTGAGGGTGATAGGTCGGAGTAGGATGGACCTCGACCTCGACACGGTCCTGTCCCCATTAGTCCAAGAACTCCCCACCTACGTTCGTGACACCACCCACGCCCTCCACCTCCTCCAGGATTTCCGCTTCCCCGGTCCCCAACGCCTCATCTTCACCATGGACATCCAGTCCCTGTACACCTCCATCCCCCATCACGAAGGACTCAAAGCACTCCGCTTCTTCCTTTCCCGCCGTACCGACCAGTACCCTTCCACCGACACCCTCCTTCGACTGACCGAACTGGTCCTCACCCTGAACAACTTTTCTTTCCAATCCTCCCACTTTCTCCAAAACCCCGAACCGCCCGTTTCTACCTCCTGCCCAAAATCCACAAACCTGACTGCCCCGGACGACCCATCAT